>NW_028141165.1:2429548-2618213 GCF_030444845.1 Prenolepis imparis
GCGATTCCGCACCGCCTCTTCATGTCAGGGTTCCGCCCCGCGAGTTTGACGGCCTGCCCTCCGCGGGAGCCGCCCCCGCTCTTCGAACAGGAACACAGGAACCTGAAGAAACTGACCGCACCGCCAATCTACAAAAGACGGCGCCCTTGGATACGGGATCGGAGCATCGTCAAGGATCTCGACGCTTCGGCGGCTCAAGTGTGTTCAACGAGTGAAACGAGTTTGAATCTCCCCTTGCTTGATACGTACGACCGTCAAGATGGATGGAACCATCGGAACACGTCGCGTCTTTCGATAAAAAAAGTTTGCGGAAGCATCTAAGAATCCCCCCTTATAATTGTTTCAATTAGATCACGCGAAGGGATTTGCGGGGATTAAATTATCCCGGTGTTGGCAAACATATATTTTTGTTTCTGTGGAATTTTGCGCGTAATTTTTTCGCCTAATCTCTCATCGCATTTGCTTTCGTAAATTAAGATATTTTATTTATATCGATAAAATAGTTTTATTACGGTATTATTCCATCCCATCTTCGTTCGACATAAAATACAATCGACAAAAATTTTGCAGAAAATATTCCTGTATCATTATTGTATGTTTTATGCTACGATATCAATCATGCTACGAGATCGCTTTAATCTTTCTTCATTTTACATCGATTATCCGTAATTACTAGGGAATTTCGCGTGTAGGATTTGTAGGGCAACGTATACCGTACAGCGAGAGGTATATCGGGCAATGTAATGGATGCGATGTCAAAAGAGACCGTACTTCATGTTCTCCTAGCTCTTCAAGCAGACGTACCGTTGTAATATCGGCGCAATATCTTGATTGCTCTTGCGCATTTCTGTTACGCGGACTAGACTGTACATCGTGCGCTTAGTGCGGATTTGAAGTAGTGTGGAGATCTCGAGATCTTACAAATTTACTCGTTATTTCTCATTACTCGTTAACGTAATAGAACGAAATATACAACGCGAGCCGAAACGCATGAAAATCTTGTATATAAAAGATAATTTTTTTTATCTTTCATGTGTCATCACAAGAGGAAAAAAGGAAGTCAAAATCTAGACTAAATAGATTATTGATATTATTCATATATATATATATATATATATATATATATTCATCAATTAATATTATATCAAATAAACTTCTATAAACACTATAGAGTATTAGAGTTAAATACATATTTATTTTTACGGGAATTGTCTTTAAAAAAAAATAATAATAACAATATTTAAAGATATTTATATGCGTACGCTATTTTTACGCATATTATTCTAAATAAACTCATCTGCCCATCGTGGCATTTACAATGTTAGAACCTGTGTGTAAATAAAAATAGAGAAATACATGTGTGCAGTCAACGCTTTTAATTGACACCGTTATCCCCTTCCCCTTTCCCGAAAATATCGTGGTCCATAATCGATTGACCCTTCCTGCAAAGTCGCCACCCCGGGGACGCAAAGGACCAACCCTCCCGGCTGCCCTCGTCCAGACCGTGCACGCGGATCGTCCTTTCAGCATGCGTAAACATGCGGGGTGCACCCTGTGAAATCACCGCCCGGGGTGGTGAAGAGCCCCTTCCAGGGACCCCTAATGAATCGCGCAGCGCGCATTGCGCATTGCTGTTCCTGTCCCGGTCCCGGTACGGAGCATCGCCGCGGGTAGGTAGGTAGGTAGGTAGGTAGGTAGGTAGGTTCCAGGAGAGACGAGCATGCGTGTGAATCGCCCAAAAGCGCGTCTGTGTGTGCACTCATGGGTGATGGCACGTGCAGTGACGGATTTCGATCTGGAGTATCCAGTCGCAAATTAAATTTAAATTAAAATTTAATTTAATTCTTCTTGCAATTTTTCAATATTTAATTTATATTTAGAACTTTCTAAATAATTTGCAGCAGAAATTTTAATTTCTAAATAAAGCAAGAAAACCTTGAAGAAAATTCAATAGTATATTATTAATTAGAGGATGAGACACAAGAGCTCACATAAAAAATTGAGATGTAACTTGGATCTTTTTCATAAATGTGAAAAGATATTTAAGAAAGAGAAAAGAGAGAAAGCGCGGTATATACATATATAAATTGTTACTTTGAACAATTAATAATAAATATCTGAGAAAATGAAGAAGCAAAGTTTTCGCATCCGTCTCGAGGTCCTTTGGACCAGTGCAATCCGCCACTGCTTACGTGTGTGTTTGTACCCGCGTCGGAGCAACGGGTGCCGATGCCGATGGGGGATCGACGACGAGGATAGGATAGGGATAGGGCGAAGGGAGGCTGGCTGGACCAGCCTCGCGCGGCACCGAAAGGCGCGCGAAAGGTGGAGAGGAACGATCGGCGGCGGTGCGACACGTTCTCATCGCCGAGGCGAGGCGAGGCGACGAGCCGGTCGGCAGGCCGGACGGAAAGGGCCGGGCGCGCGAACCGCTCGAAAAAGGGTGCGACCTTCGGCGGCGCTCGGCCAGCCCTCGGGGAGACCGCGCCCACGCATTTTTAGCAGGATCCCAGAAGTCGGCTGGAGCTCGTTTGGCCTTGGGATGTCTCTCTGCCTCCTTCCCTCCCCCCTCCCCCTTCCCCCCTCGCCGCGCTCTTCCTCCGCGGTCTCGGAGACCCGTGATCTCGCTCTCGTGCTCGGGACCCTCCGAGGGGTCGTGTCAAGGGCCGCTCCCCCTTTCTCTTCCCCCTTCTTCTTCCCGATCCGGAGAACCGATCGCTAAGAGAGCGAGTGGCGAGCGCGGAGTCTAAACGAGTTTCCAGAGGCCGTCGACTGTACTCGCGTTTGCTTTGTCGGACACGAGTCTCGAGAGTATCGACTACCTTTAGCGGACGCGACGCTCGAATTTTGGATTCCTGGTACTGCGTTACATCGAAGGGCCGAAGGGCCTTCGATACAGGGGAACGGATGCGATCGTGACTTTTGCGAAGTAACATTCTGACACGTTGATTAATCATTTTACAGATATTTGACTTTTTCTCTTAGATTTTATTAATTATATTGCACGTTTGCGCGGAAGGATCATTATTATGAAAGAATGGAAGAGTTCGATGTAAGCGAACGAATGTAGCGATGCTTCAATGAGGATTCTTTGAGGAGATTTCTGATACTCAAATCTAGGATGTCCAATATTACATTTTTTTGTATTACATATACATGACAAAAGAACGAAGAAGCAAGAGAGCAAAATATAACTTTTCCGAAAGTTACAAGTTCTGATATTAATTAAAAGATTATTGAATATTAAGAATATTATGGAATTTATCAATATACTCGACTTTTGCATCTATGCTGTATTACATTATAGGTAAAATGTAATTTTCATTTATTTTTTCAGTTGCATATAAAAGATTCTTTTCTTGCAAAAATATTAGCTATAAACATTTACGTGTGTGTGTGTGTATGATAAGAATAAAAATACCGAAAGGTTCAAATATATGTATAATTACAAATTTAATATTATATTTACTATTTTGATTTTCAAAATATACAGTAGGTAGAATCATGTAATAATACAATATATCGCAATGTAGACCAAGAATCTCCTGGTGTATCACACGCTGGGATATATTATTAATAAAGTTATTTCTTGGTCATATTTATTTTTTAAGATCTGCGATATACAATAGAGAAATTAATTAAAGCGACAGTATTTTTAAGATACAACAAACGTAAGGCCTCGTGCTCTCACAGCTTAATTCGACACACAATTATAATATGTATATTATAATCTAATAATATATTATAATTTGCAATACATATGTATAGATATAAGTTATTATATAGATTATAATATACATTATAATTATGTCCAATTAAGCTGTGATCATGGCATATGTTTGTTATATGTATGTTATATAATAATTTCTGTATTGTAATTTCTGGCACAGGTCTTAAAAAATCAATATAGTCAGGACATAATTTTATTAATAATATATCACACAGCATGGCTAGTAGACTTGATCTACTATTGCGATATATAATGCATCTGCCATATCGCTTCCGTATCAACTGTATATTTTGGAAAACAAATTAATAAATATAATATTAAATCTGGAATTATCTAAACTGTAAACCTTTCGGTATTTTTTTTTTTAATCGATTAGAATGTATTTGCTAATTAAAGTTCAAAGAAGATGAGAACAATAATACACTTGGAAATATTTTTTACTTTATGCTTTGTCATGTAACATGAAATAGAGAGACGTTTTTAAGGAAACTTTTAAAGATTCTTCTTTTGTACTTTAAAGTAATTTTTCCGAATCTTAATAAAAAAAATTGTTGTAGAGCAAAATAATAACATTCCACAGAAACATATGCACTTATTATCAAGATTAATAAACTATTGTTCAAATATTTCGAGATTTTACTGAAACTACAAAGCAAAATATTCATAAATTCCGATTTCGTCGTGTACTTTCTATTCAACGAATGGGAAAATAAAAAACTATTAAGTTTATCAAACGAAGTGTTGCCTAACAATCAATTAGACTTTGCATTTGAGGCAGATTTAAATTACAATTACGATAAACTATTTGTATAATCTTTGATTGTGTATGTGACTTAAATAAGTAAACTTAAATAAGTTTTAAAATAAAAACAAATTCTTTTGAAAAAATAAAACTTTAAAAACTGACGCTTTCACGCATTTTGACCAGGATTTTATCACAATTTAAAGGTAGATGAGATATGGGGCTTGTGAATTCTGCAGCTAAAATATTTTCTTATTTTCAGGAAAAAAATATAATTATATAGATCTCTAGTCTTATTCGATATAATTGTACAAACATGTTTCATTTTATTATCCAGCATATATCTTTTTTATTGTTTACGAAAAAAAAATTTAAATATATGTGTCATAATGTAGATTATTATTTTACTAATTATTGATAAAAAATACAAGTTTATATATAAATTATATGAAAAATAAATGCTAATATATTTAAAAATTCTTCATTTTTTACGTGTTTACAGTTTACAATTTATATTATAGAAAAAATTCCAAGATATTCACCTTTAATAATTAATAACAAAATAATAGTGTATATAAATTTATCTCCATCAGAAAGAAAAAATTTTGTCTAATATTTGTAAAATATATGTAATATAAGATTTCTTTCGCAAAGCTGTTCAAATGCATATCGCAAATAGCGAGTAAGAATCTTGCTATACGATGATATCACGCACCATGAAAATATGATACTCGTGTCATAACCGTAGCTCCTGCGTATCCTGCTTTCCTATCTTGCGACATATGAGAGATATGAATCGCCCTATCTACAGTCTCTCTTCCTTGACTGAGCCTACTTGTCGCGTATTTTTTTTTGTGTAAGAATCTTTTCACTTGTGACTTTTACATATTTTTTTTTAATTTCTTAGTAATTAATTCAATTAAAATAATTCACAAACAGATGAAAAATTTCAATAGCAACATATTTCTCGTCACTATCATCGATAGAATCTATTACTTAAATTTATTATTTCACACACAATATGCTATCGTCGACATAAAAATATTGCAAGAAATGAGTACGTTAATTAACACGTGTAATGTATTAATTAATTAATTAATACATTTCGTACAGAAAATGGCGCGCATTTTAGCTATAGTTTAAAGCTATGTTACGCATGTTTTCGTTGTTATGCTATTCTCTTGCCGCGAATAATCCCGCGATCTTTATTCGCCGACTATTGTACATAATGGAGAACCAACATATAACGCTACCTCCTTGCTTCGCGATAATATGTGCCTCTGGTTCGCGGTTTCCCGCCCTACCACCTCCTCGACTCGTTTATTCTCCTGCTACGACGATGTAACGGAGTTGTTTACACTGCGCATGTAATATGACCATCGATGCGCTTTTCTCCTGTCATAATTTGCGTTCATCGGCCTCTTCGCGCATCTTAAAGGAATGCGAGCATCTGGAGCTCCTCCCTCCCTCCCTCTACCTCTCTCTCTCTTTCTTTCATTCTCTCTCTTACTCCCTCCCCTTTCTTTCTCTTTTTCTCGACGCTTCTCGCCAGGACTCGCGATATTTTTTTCTCAAGTCAACCGTGTAATTTACATAACGTTAATCGCGAGAACCATAACTTCGTTTTCCGGTCGGTTTAATTGCTTCCTCGCGTATGTTACACGACTCTTTTCTCCTCGAGTACGATGCCGTCGACGTTTTCGCGAGACACGGGGAAACAGGATTCCATTCTCGCGAGGAACTAAAGTGTGTCTCCATAGAGGCTGGCACCGCGATACGATATCGCCGAAAGTTACCGCGGGACCAAAATATTCGACGACGAAGGACAGGTTCAGGTTATCGCGATACATCCTTCACCAGGAAGGTATCTCGGCCCGAAGCTCTACGCCGTGCATAGCTGTAGCGTATACGGAGAGAAACACGGCAGGAATTGTTATGCAAGCGAAGCGAACGATCGTAAATGGAAGCCGGAGAGCGAATCACGATACACGACAGATCAGGGTCGCAGCCCTTCGCGGAAGGGTAGCTTCGTCCTCGTACAACGCGAGAGGGTGCGTTAAATTCCCCCTCCCCCCTTTCTTCCGGCCTACACGTAACCTCCCAGTGTTGTAAAATCGAATCACATGTGTGTGACTCCGCGGTTTTCACGTTTATCCCGTTACAAGAACGATACGAGATTATCGCGAATAAATATACCATGTAATTACTCAATTATTATTTTCCTTTAAAATACGTGAATATGTAAATGTTTTTTTTTTTTTTTTTTTTTTCCATATTTATAGCGTGCGATACACGCGATGACATTCATGATGGATCCTCTTCACGTCTACCCTAGAGTCTAGTAAGAGAAATAAGATTTGTTGACGAGGGTCCGTAGGACTCGTAAAAAAGACTATCCATTCTATCTGTTCCCTCATTCCACCTCAAACCACAGGAATCCGATGATGAGATATGAAAAAAATGAAAAGTGATATCCGCGCTAACAGGAGACCATCATCATCGCGGAGTTTGCTGGCGGAAAAGGCCGGCTTTTACATTTCTCCGAAATTTGTCACTTTACACAGGAATATTCGACGTTCAAGTTTTTATATCAATAATTGTAAACTTCTGTAATAAATATCACGAAACATTTATTACTTGATTTAAAGTACAGATGTATAGAAAATCTCTTCTCTCGCGTGAAAGTGACGTTTCGTAATTTGTTATTTCCACGAAACTTCGTAAAAAAAATAAAAAATAAAACAATATAGAAAAATATTCATAAAAAATTATATACATTGTTATGTATAATATCAGAGAATTAAAAACAGCGAGCAAAAGGGCCTTTTCATAAGGAATAGAGACGTTATGTATGTATATACACATTCACACACGTGTGCATACGATGATAATGTATATGTTAGACTGACGTATGTATTCGCCTCGCGATCTTCGTGTTCCACGGTAGCGTCATAATGACGGCAATTAGTTTCGCTCCATTGAGTTCTAAATGCGGAGACTCGGTCATCAGGGGTGCAGAGCACCCAAGGAGGCTTGGAAGGATCTTCGTGGTGTCGGCCAGGAAGTTACGGCGGCGCGGTTTCTCCTGCGGTTTCATCCTACTATCCTGGCCGCTGTCGCCGTCTTTCTTATTAATATGCTAATTTTACACGAGCATCGGCCCCAATTACGGAACCGAGATCCCCTTTGGCGGATTCCCGGCGACGCGATCGCGTCGCCGGGAACCCGTCGACAGACGTGGATCGTAATTTCTGACGACGTCCACATCGACGTCGTCCAGGGTGTTCCACGGATTACGGCCACGTGTAATACGAAACACCTGCGACCAGGAAAGTATATACGGCCATGCACACATAACGCACACATACGCACACATGCATAACAAGTGAATTCATCCCTCAGGAGTCACACCTTCGAGGAGATATAACGATCACGCGAATCGCGAAATGTCACGCAAATCGTAAAGTTCGACGCGTTTGCGGGGAAACGTAATGTCGTTTATTTCCGTTTGCAAGTCTGGCATCGACCATTTCAATTACTCTATGTTTGTGTGTTGTATAATTATATCTCTCTTTGATTAACAAAAGTAATTTTATAATAAAAGAATCTCCAGCTCAGCTATACGTATTTTCTTTTAATACTTCTTCTCTACGTTAAATTTCGAAAGTTTACAAGTTGAATAGTTTTTAGCTTATTTAACTTGTAACATCTCTCACGAGTCTCTTCGGTCTGTGCAATGTAACTTGTTGAAATATAGATATATAATTAATGCACCTTGTGCGCGCGAATGAATGAGACACGAGCGAGTTTAATTCCATTTATTGATAACGCTCTTTCGGTTCCAAGGGTGCGGACTCGTCCCTGAAGACGGTTCCAGAAAGATCGGGGTTACATCAGGCCTCAGGATCGCTCATGAGTGCCTAATCGGTCGCCCTTTGTTAATCCCCCGGAGGGTAAAAAGATTTGCCGCTTCAGCGGCTTTGAAAGAAAGTGGGACTGCCAGCTGATCAGGAGTACACGAGAAGACGGAGGCAGCTTGATCACGAGTTCTCTCACTTATTGTTAGCTCTACAGTTAACTCTCACTCTGAAAGTTGTACTACGTGTATCTGATTACTGATTATATCTGATTTAAGTTTAGTTCGCGTAGATCAGACGCAACTTGCTTGAGAAAGATACTTCATCACTCTTCTGTCGCATCTTAACAAAATTTTTCATAATATTAATATTTTGATTTTTATTCTATTTGTGTTAAATTTTTGATTATATAATTGTATGTGATATGCATTCTTCGACGATCTCGCAAAGAAAAAATCGCCACAACATGGTCACAAAGATAAAAAATTATTTAGAAATTTAGGGCAATCTGTACAACAGAGATGTCAGCGTTAATAACGAATGTTCAGGGTAGGCCAGCTCGCCCTACAGTGCAAGATGATGACGCGTTCTGCATCCCCACGTTTCATTCTTCGCGACTGGTCCTACCGCTTCGGCAGCCATTTGATACCAAACTCAGACTGCACCCCATCAGGATATCATGAACGCGGCCTGCATCGCGAGGGTACCACGAGTACGTCAAACCCGATACGGTCAATCAGTTACGGTCGAGCAGGTTCGAACAAATCTCGTCCTGGTCTCCAAGGATAGCATAAAAAGCACGACGGTTCTCTCTCTCTCTCTTTCTCTCTCTCTCCCTATCCCTCTCTCTTTCGAGAGAGAGAGAAAGGACGAGACTCGCGTTCTTTCAGCTTGATGCATCTTTGCGGGATGGTCCACCACTTTCGCGCGATTAATAAGATTACACGAGAGTGACTTCGCGGTCGGTTCGCGGTCGAGTTTTTACGAGGAAGGAACTGAACCGGCTGGCGCATGCGATTAGGAACATATAAAACGAACGTGATACGTGGGAAGGAAGGGTGGTCGGCCGAGTTGGCGAACACCGTAATCGGTCCCGGCTAGTCTGGATAGCGTCGATTTGGCCTCACATGATCAGGAAAGCATCTGGACGAAGTGGACGATACACGGTGGCGCGACATAGGGAACAGGAAACGAGTAGGCGTGAGTTATGACGACGACATGACGACGTGCGAGAACGAGAGCTTTAAATGGTTGCTCGAATGCCGCTTTGCTCCGTGCGGATCTAGCTTGGGACAAACGCGGGAGAGATAAATGCCAAAAGCAGCGAATAGATAAACAACCTTATGGGGATCTTAGGAGCGGACAGAAGGTCGAACGTGTGCTAGAGCCGCCCTATGCCGCAGGCCGAGGGCTCTCTTGCCTCTCGTAAAGGCCACTCGCCGCGATAATAAGAGAAGCTGGAAATGATGAATTAAAGACGACTTCTCTAGACTCTAGACCAAGAAAATCGGCCGCCGCCAAAACCGACACGCGAATTGTTTATAAAAAAAAAAAAAAAAAAAAAAAAAAAAAAAAACCGCGACATTTGAAAAAGTTTAAAAAATATATTATAATAATATAAATGATATATGTATAAATATATAAATATGTATATCAAAAATAAGATTTTATGGAATTCAGTTCAGTTTTTTTTAAATCTCCTAATTAAAAATCTCTCCTATATAATATATATGTATATAGACATTTTCATTCAGAATAGAATAGATCAGAATATTAGAATAGATTCCCTTTTCAACAATATTTCAATTAATGAATTTTTATATCTTGGATAATATGATATATATTTGTCTTTTACCTTATAATTAATTTAAAAAATCTTGTAATAATTTTTGCAAAATGGGGACGATTGTTTAGCCCTTTCTAAAAAAGGTCCTTTTCTAAAAAAGGCATGTTAAGTCGATTCTTGCAAGTATTGGTCCTTCTTTTCCGCGATACTGATTGACTATTTCGATTCGCAATTCGCATTGTGCATTATATTCGTAGCATCTAAAGGCTGTCATCGCGAGAGTTAGCAGTTTGACAGTTTGTTCAAAATAAAATAAAATAAAATAATATGTTATAATATACCTTATCCGCAATTAATATTTTTTGACAGAAATCAGCTGATAACTATCAAAAATATTAATCGAATTTAAAGTATATTATAACATATTATTTTATTTTATTTTGAACAAACTATTAAACTACTAACCCTCGTGATGACAGCCTCTCGATGCTACGAATATAACGCACAATGCGAATTGCGAATCGAAACAGTCAATCAGTATCGCGGAAAAGATGCAACAATACTTGAAAGAATCGACTTAACTTGCTTTTTATTTTTAGAAAGAAACGTTATAATATTTTAAATTCGATTAATATTTTTGACAATTATCAGCTGATTTTTGTCAAAAAATATTAATCGCGAATAAGATATTATAACATATTATTTAAAATATATTACTATTCTAAAATTGTCAACATATTATATATCCCCATTACCGCTATAAAAATGTTACAAAATAAACAATTTCTCACTCACCGATACGTGCAACAGCGGAGTTGTAGTACACAGCACGTTGATCTGAAAACAAAATATTCAAATTATGTATATACATATGTGACATATATATGGGCATGTGTCGAATATCTCAAAACAATGCAGTTTAGAACAAATGTTTTTATTTTGCATACCTCACAGTTGCCCCGCTGTCGCCCGATGCCTCCCAAGGTCTCCTCCTCCTCTCTTGGTTGACCGTCATTGCTCCTTCATAGCACTCACAACACTCGCGAAAACACGAATAATTACGATTGTTCGACACTTTATATGGCACTCCCGACACGCGAAACTTTACACGACACTCCCGAAACGACACGTGAATCGCACTGTGTATCGCAACGCTACCTGTAACAAATAAAATACATACATATATTAGAATAATCTTATTATTTCAGATTATAACATATACAATATAAATATAAATATGTAAGCTAGAATATTTAATTGGCAAATTTTCGCTTTATTAATATTTTTGACAGATAGCAGCTGATTAAAGCGTTAATTTGGTAATTAATTTTTAAAATATGTTATAAAAATAAAAATAAAAATATGTTTTAAATAATATGTTATAATACTTAAAATTCGATTACTATTTTTGACAGTTATCAGCTGATTTCTGTCAAAAAATATTAATCAAGAATAAGGTATTATAAATTTACAACATATTACTATTTTAATTTTTTACCATATTATTATTTTAAAATTTAATTAGCAAATTAATGATTTAATCAGCTGATTTCTGTGAAAAAATATTAATCAAGTTTAAACAAACTTTATATTATTTTTTTTTAATATCATTCTTTTTTAATATAAAATTAAAGAATGGTGCGCGCGTAACTTGTATTGTTTTATAGATCGACTACGCGATCGTCTTTCTTTACTCGAAAGGAGAAATAGAAAACTGTCTTGATAACAGGTTATATTAATTATGAAGCTGCTCGTTAAGCGACAAATCACAATCAAGAAGACAAGTTTAAATTACTTATTTATACGATGTAACATCAACATTAAATCGGTTATGTGGTTGGAAAGATTCAGAAAAGCCATGGAGCCGGCGCGGAAAACGCGAACCGGAAGGAAACTACGAGCCGCGATATTACATGGATCGCGTAATTTGAAATTGGAGTATATTCCCCAGGAGGCGATTCAGCCGACGCAGGTTCTTAAAGAAATACCTTCCGCAAAATATCAGTCAATTAATCTTAAATGACGTCAATGAAATGATCGTTTTTATTCTAAAGAGCTCAATATTTTTACATTCATAACACAGTTCGACAAAAAATAACTTTCTTTTGAACACAAGAAAAAGAATAAAATCATTTCTCATAGTTTTCTTTTACGCGAAATTTACAATTCCTTACAATTGATGTGACGTGATGTAAAAATTTGAAATCATATTCAGCATTGAAAAGACTAATGAGAAATGATTATTTTATTTTTAATGAGTGTGTATGTATTTTTTCAAACTATATCATTCAGATTCCGCGGCTACTTTTGCTGTAGCTCGAGCACTAGCAGCTTCCTACTCTCAAGCAGAATTGCAATTCCTACATCTTGTATATATATATATATATACAGGATAGGAGTTTGAAATATTATTAACAAAACGAATACCGATCTCTCGGTAAACTCTCGTATCATATATATGTATTATAATATCGCGCATAGTATCTAATCATATAGAATTTACGCGCAATACTTGTGAAAATTTCGCTTTCACTTCGGGAATCAATTTGCGATCGCGAAGGTCAAGTATTCGCGGCTAAAATTCATTCTGGGACAGACACTTTCTCCGCTCACGCTTCTTTTCCCCCTCATCTGAAAGGTACGCGTAGACGTGCACTTTTGCGGACTGACCGGAAGCGATGCGCTTCTATGGCGCGGCGAGCATCGCGACGTCCGGCCGATCGCGGTCCTCGGTTACGAGGTGTCGGGCACGATCCTGGAAATGGGCAGACTGGCACACGAGAAGACAGGCTATCAGATGGGCGAGAAAGTCGTCGTGCACAACTATCCCGTCTGCGGCGGTCTGGCCGAAAGCTGTCTGGCTCATTACGGAGTAGGAAGGCATTCTCTATCTTGAATGAGATATGCTAATTTTTTCAAGCTAACTTTTCGCCGCGAATATTCCGGGTGATTGAATATGCGCGAAATTTTACACTGACGGATATTCGCGATTTTATCATTCCTCATACGCGATGAAATGCCAAGACATTAATCGAGAATTGTTATAGGACGTGTTTAGATTAACCGGACGAGTGTCCCTGAAAGATGCGGCGACCGTCACGGATGATTATTTCTCGGCGTTGTTAACGCTGGGTCGTCGAGCTCGCATTCAGAGAAACGAGTATTTTCTCGTTAACGCGGAACATTCTCGTTCCGCTTTGGCTGTCATCGATCTCGCCGTTAGAATATTCGGAGCAAAGGTATTTATGGCAATTTTCTATCCTTTGATTTTAACTTAAGTAATAAAATGATAATGAAAAATGCACACGCGCGCGCTTTCCTTCGTGAAGAATTTTTGTAATAAATTTCTTAATCCATGTAATAAGAATAAAACGTTTTAATTAATGTAATTTTCAGAATTCTCATACAAATATCTTATCAAAAATTCTCACGCATTTTCTGAAAATTTGCATCCTCTGTTTCGAATAATTATCTACATTGAGAGAATCTTCTCTTAAAATTTACCCTGAAAATCATGGTAATCGTAGGACAATATGGTATAATATGGAAAGAATTTCTCTGATTAATATTTTTATCACAATAAAAATAATATCTATCACAATAAAATATAAAACATGTCTGATTAATTTTATTAAACTACATAGTAAAATTAACGAAACATATTTTATATTTTATTGTAATAGATATTATTATTTTTATTGTGATAAATATTAATCAGAGAAATTCTCATAAAATTCTTTCCATATCATATATTGTCCCACGATTATCATGATTTTCAGGGTAAATTCTAAGAAAATTCTCTCTGTAAGAACCTGAGGACGGATTTTGCCTTTCATCTCAGCCGATAGCTCTGTGTAGCGATGTAAGGCGAGCCAAGCTGTGCGCTGACCTCGGCGCGGAGGTCGTGTGCGATAGAAATGAACGGTGCTTGCCGTATAAATTGAGAAAACTCACCGGGAAGGAAAAGGTGCGGGTGTCGATCGAGACCGAAGGCGGGTCGTATTTTCGGAGCATCGTCAAATGGTGCGAAATCACGCTATTATGTCATGAAATCACTGCAAGTTTTGTCGCCTGGTTTTATCGAGGATGTGAAAAAAAAATATCGCGAAATTACAAAAATAGAAGACATTCATGACCGAGTTTCATTTAAAAAAATGTATAAATTTGTATATACATATATTTACCAATTATGATGAATTGCAATTTTCTCTAATAGTTGTCACAAATCGCTGCAGAAAAGCCCATTGCATCTGCTATGGTGTCTGTTATATATACATTTTTATTTATTTTTGATAGCTTGAAGCACGACGGCCTAATCGCTCTTCTCGACGATGCTCGAGATAAACGGCATCCCGATCTTTACCTCGTGTCGCCGAATTACACGGTATTCGCGGTCGCCGCGGAACATTACAAGGTCGCCGACGCACTGGTGTACAGGTTAGCACCGAGATTTTCAAGATTCTCTCGCAAAAGACTAGAAGATAGAAAACTCTCGCACAATAATCGGAACATAACCTTTCTTACCCGACAGAGAGACTGTGCAACATCTGCTGGATTATCACTCGGAACGCGCGATTCGTCCTCATATCTCGGCGATTTTCGGTCTGCATCACGTCAACGATGCGTTTGATTATTACACGACGGTGCCGAGCGGAAAAGTGTTGATCGATATGAAGGATCTTGATCGGTTAACTGTGTGCGACGAGTTTTAATTATTGCAATAAATCAACTTTGCGGTCCGTTCGCCAAATTAACGCACCGCTTTGAATTCACTCGCGACTTGAAGTCGCTCACTTTGATCATGAAATTTGCCGCGAAGGGGCGGTAGCGTCCAGAGCGTCATCAGTCACGTGACTCTCTCAAAACCTGCGCGCAATTTTTGAATGTTTAATTAGTATATTATTGATAAATAGAATATTTTCAAATCAATTTATAATTTTATCAATTTTATATTTGATTTAATAAGCAGTATAATAATTTTTTGCATTCTTTCATTTCGTATTATGTATGTAATATGTCGCTATTTCCGGTATCGCAATTACCAATGTCGATCATATCAAGTTCTCTATTGTCTGCTCCAGATAAAGTACATTTCCTCAAAATTAATCTGTCAAAATATGCATATAATATATATTCGATAAGATATAAAAGATAATTATTAAAAAAATCAATTAGCAATATTGGTCTCCAAGAATGACCTAAAGTGAATGCATAATTTTCGATATATATATTTATAGGTACGTGATATCGCTTTGAGTATCCCCGCCGCGAGATGACGGCACGTGACGCGAAAAGCTCGCGCTATCGAGCGCGACGAATGCAACCTCGCGGCCGGTGCAAGTTGAAGCGAGCGGCAGCGCGTGTCCGCCTCAGCTCCGCGATTAACGCGCGTCGCACGTTGTCGTGGTGCACGGCTTCCCTAATCCGCGGAAACCCCCGGTCCGGGCTCGGTCTCGTCGATATCGCGACATCCGTGTGTCTTCCCGGTGTGCGTCTCGATATACACAACATCTGGGCGCGTGCAGCAGTATTATACAACGCTGCCTTGCTCTCCATCTCTCTCCGTTCGATTCGAGGAATCGCGTCCGTCGTCGCGAGTGACGGTGTCGCGCCGCGCCTTTCTCGCACGCGACGTCCGCGGAATTAGCATTCGCGCGCGCTGGTGCGAGAGAGAGAGAAAGAGAGTGAAGAAAGAGCGCGAGTGCGTGCGGAAGGGGTGAGAGGAGGAACGAGCGAGACAGTGTCGCGTCGCGACGGTTCTTTTCCGGTTTCCTCGCGGCTCGCTCGTCGTCGTCGCGCCCGATTATCCTCGTCCGTTCGATACCGCACGCTCGTTTCTGCCGTCGATATCTCTCTCTGTCAGTCGCGACACAACGACAGCGGGGACGCGACAGTGATACTACTACATGCAACCTGTTGTCCTCTCGCGGCACGTTCCGTGATACGCTGATACGCAGCCGTGCTGAGCAACGACGTGCTGGCGGCCGACCTAACCTCGTACCCGACCTGGGAAACGCGCCGGCTCATCGACGCTCGGAGCTGACGGCAGTATGAACGGGTAAGCCAACATTCTCTGAATTCTTTACGAATCAATCCTCTCGTTTTCTAACGAGATGGAGAAAAAGAGGAGAGAAAAAGACAGAGAAATAGAATGAAAAATAAACGAAGAGGGAAGGGTAAATTAAATGAGAGTGTGATAGCAGAATATACAGGGTGTCCCATAATTCGCGAACCACCCGTCAGTTGCAGGTAGAGCATGTTGAACTGAATAGAAAAGTCCTCTACCATTTTGCGATTTTCGCAATAATTAATGAGAAATAAATTAAAGAAGATCAGCCAATTCGCGTGACGACGACGAGAAAAGACAGCCGAGTTTCACATCGTTACTAAGCATGCGGCGAAAAGAAACAGTATAATGTTACACGGTTGCTAGGCGCGCGATGAAGCGGGGAGGAGCGCTTTACAAAAGACAGTAACTACATACGAGTAGCGCTAACTCTGGACCCCCGAGTGGGCTGTCTCTTCTCGCTGCACGCTTATCATCGCTCGAATTGGCTGATTTTCTTTAATTTATTTCTCATTAATTATTGAGAAAATCGCAAAATGGTAGAGGACTTTTTGACTCAGTTTAACCTACTCTACCTACAACTGACGGGTGGTTCGCGAATTATGGGACACCCTGTATATATGACTGAACGAGAATGAAGGATATATAGCTATATATATCTCGAAACGAAATGTTATGTACAAAGATTTTTGAAGCAGAAAGAGAGAAAGCGTTTCGAATTATTTGATGCTCTGGACAAAATCGCTTCGAAAAATGTAAAGCTATGATTTTGTTTATATCTTAAAATATACACATTAGTATAATATTGTGTAAATTAATAGATGTGTATATTATTAAATAAAACCAGTATAAATTATGCATATATAAATGTAATAAATTAATAATTGATCAGTCGTGACAAATAAATATAGTTTAGTTTGCACTCTTTATAAAATGGACCATTTAGCGTGACAAAGAGAAATTAAAAATTTATGTGATATATTAAATAGACTAAAAAGGAGAGAAAGAGTTAAAGCATCGATTGGGATTGTCTGTAGAGGAAGAGGAGTTATCAGCCGCTGAGAGAGAGAGAAAGATATCAGAAGGGATAAAGCAAGGGCTTTTCTTTATCACATGTCATTCCTCTTCCTTTTTCTCTCTCTCCATCGTTTTCTGCTCCTCTTTTTCTGACCTCGCCTTTGCGTAATGTAACATGCGGAGCAGCTCTCTCTCGTATCATCGGCTCTCTGTGCATACCGCGATCGCGTACAATTTGGCGAGGTGAAAAGAAAAATCCACCGTTGAAACTTAATTAAGCAACGGCAAAGTCCTTTAATCTTCGATATTGCGTAGCAACGACTGTTTAATCACTCGTGTGAGTTTGCTTTTTTAAAAATGCAATATATTCGCCGTGCCGATTCGGCTCGATAATCATCCCCTTTTCCACCAATTATGTTCCATTTTTAATTATATAAAGCGAATGAGGTACATACGCGTTTCATAGAAATCACAGTAACATTCGCTCGTTTGGATCAATTGCGCTAATTCTCGCAGAGTGCAATTTCCTGGTCGAAAGAGTTTTTATAATAGTAAAAATCAGAGAAAAAAAAGAGGAAGAGAGAGAGAGAACAATTAGTTTCGAACCGCGTAAAGAATCGTAATTTCTCACGAAAATCAAAACGTATTTATCGCGAAACATTGCGGAAATATGTTTATATGGATGTTATTCTCTCCTCTCCTTCTCTCTCTCTCTCTCTTTCAGCTTCCGGTTGGCCAAGCTTTTAGCTGTGTTTATAGAATCCCGGCGTACCGCTCGCATCTACGCACATTTTATGAATAATATTCGATTACACAGCGCAACAGTATCCGATATATCGTACAACACGCGTTTATTCCACGCCGTTGGCGTCCAATGGCTTTTGCGAGCAAACGAACGCGCTTTGCACACACACATACACACACTACACACATATTTCTGTATATAACCCCATTCTACTTATATTTCGCCATGGGCGGTACGGGAAACATCGTAAAACCACCACTGTTCGTAATATTTTTGTGGAAAATAAATACGAAAAACTCGTCGGCCCCGCCCGACAACTTTGGACGCTTCAATCTTTCATATTCGCTTTCATATTCTTGCCTCTCTAAGATTCTCATTCGTATTCCACATGCATTGTTAGCGCTAAATGTAGCTGTCAGATCTCTCCTCGGCGTTACATGCGAGGTTTGACAGAAGTAAAAGTCTCATACATATATGTCTAAGAATGTATTTTTTTTTTAATAGCAGATTCTTTGATCGTTTTGAAGATATTAATAGAATTTTAATTTGAAATTTAGAAAAAAGAACATTACGATGGAAAAAAGGGAAGACAAACTTGCAAAAAATTATTGATTTTTCTCAATATTTTTGCTAGGGAAAAATCCAAATTAATCAGAGAATCTGTTATTAAAAACACATCCGGTAATTTTGAAACATTCTATACATTATACAAACATGTTATTTAGCTTACTTGTATATAAATTATTTATACATTTGATTAAGAGAATAAAACAGAATTGAATGAAAAAAGAAAGAATCGTTTTGCAAAAGTATAAGTACATTACATATTTACGGCTTTGACTTCCAATTTTACAATTTTACATAGAAAATATACAATTCATTTGATCACGCTTAATTAAAGTAGATTCGTTTTTCGATCTTATCGGTTTTTCGCTCTCGGAGTTTCCAGTTTTGTAAACCGCATCGCAAAGGGTATTAATGAACGAACTCGTGTGTTTTGCAAAAGTTATATATACCGCGCGCGTTTTAATGCGATTAGCGCGAATCTGAATAACTTTTCCCGAACGATTATCGAGTTTCACTCGTTTTCCCGGCCGAATTTAATTCGCTCATCGCTGGTATCGAAATGATAGTCGTGATACACCTCGGAATAAAATCGCACGATGACGTTTCGATGATGACGGAATTAATTCCGAATCGACGCGCGCGATTTATTCGCGATATTTATGCTTCTTTTTTTCCGCGACACGGAATGCATCGAAATGCATCGAAATATGCATTTTCACGCGTGTCATGTGCTTAAAAACTCTTCGGTCGGTATTCGACCATGTGGTAAGTTCTTGGGGTTTTATCAACCCACGGTCACGTCAAACCTTCGAATTCGATCATCTGTACCTATCGTTGGACGATACAAATCTCGTATTTTCTCTCAATAATCTCTATTTTTTCCATTTTTTTGTTTCATAGTATACATTTGACACAAGTGTGTACTAGCCGTAAATTAATCGCGCACTCTTAATCGAGAGTTTATATGTTGGTTACTTATAAATACCCATCAACTTTGATTGACACCATCGATGATGAATCGAATATCGTATATCGTCATTAGGGCTTATTACGTATTACGGTGACCGCTATATTCGTTTCGGCGACGGAATTAGATCCGTCGTCCGGAGAAACGAGAGACACATAAAATCCTGGCAAGCGATAGCCGCGTGGATTCGCGCCAGAGAGTGATTTACTCTCAAGAACGCGTGTCAAGAACGCTTCGTTTCATCCGATTCGTCGTCGCCGATCTCAAACGATACCTTGTTCCGTTTATTTTTCTTGCAGTCAACGTGATATATCCAGTTAGAGAGAGAGAGAGAGAGAGATGGATTCCATCGCACTTTGTACAGGCCAAAGTCTCACGGATATACGAGGTAAAAGAGAAAATATTTCTTTTGGATTTAAATTTATCTTTCGCGAATTTCCTCCCGCAATTGGACCGCGTATAAGCGCACAAGATTTCGTGCCAGATTTCACGCTTAAATTTTTCCGCGACCAAATGACGCGGAAATTACGCGGCGAGAAGCAACGAAATGTAGCTTACGAAAAGAACGCTCTCTCCGCGAATTGCGAAAGACTCGGGTTCGTACATAATGGATTGGCACTTCGCCGATGAGTCGCCGATAATATCTTTACGCTCTCTGTCAATACCGTCGAGGTCATCGCGCGCTCTTTTTGCAACCAGTCAGCAGCTGGATTCCGTTCGCCTCCGAATTTCGTCGTTTCAAAGCT
This sequence comes from Prenolepis imparis, assembly GCF_030444845.1. Lineage (NCBI taxonomy): Eukaryota > Metazoa > Arthropoda > Insecta > Hymenoptera > Formicidae > Prenolepis > Prenolepis imparis. The sequence continues at coordinate 2,449,773 of NW_028141165.1, forward strand.
CAATTTCAGACTTATTCTACATTTTTATTAGACTTAGTCATTTTATTATTTTATCATCTATATATCATTTTATTCCTATATAATTTTCCTACATTTTTTTTGGTGTGTAAAGCATCATTATTTTATATAATTTATCTCGGTCAAGTTTTTCGCGTTGTCTTAAATTAACTTGATAACTGTTTATTTTAATTATTATTAAGCGATAATCAATGAATCCGCCGAGATTTTGCTTATGCAAAAAAAAAAGATCTCTCTTATCGTATAGCTTTTTATATAACGCGTACAATCGGCCGGCGAAGACGCGCTGTTTAATCATATATTTTCATCTTGTGATACGATGACATCATTGTTTACATCAATTGTATGAAGACTGAATACTGATAGAGGTGTACCGTCTATCTTCATATTTCTGATATTATGTTTCACTGCTGCGCCTATTGATGGAGTTGCGAGAGGCCGGTGCTTAATCAGACGATTCGCTGAAATTACTAGATACGAGCTTTCACGAGATGTCGAAATATCCGTGTATCAGACTTTATCAGAGTTCATACATTTGTATATTTGCTCGTGATACATCTCCCAGTCGTTTCTCCGTTCAGTTACACGTACTGTTTCGCAAATAGTTTAGCCGGGGGTTGCTTTAAAATTAAACAAGGCGTCTCCCGATCGCGAATTCAATGAAAAAAATCTGACTTTTCTTTCGATAAAATTTTTGTCGTGGATTTTTCAATTTTCAATATGGAAAAATTTTGGCAAGTTATATTTAAAAATTAATTTTTTTTATTGAAAAAAATCCAATTGAAACTCCATACGATTTCAATTACTCCGTTGTATTTTGTCTATTTGCTACAAATAAAAAAAAGACGCGCCTCTCGACTGGTGCAGCTACCAATTTGGTCGGAGAGAGAGAGTGAGACTCGAAAGAGAAAGAAGGAGAGAGCTCGCGTGCGGCGAGATCGCGGATGCAGCTTCATCGGCGTGAAAGCACTCTCCGTCCCTGTCGCGGTAATCATCCCGTATTCATGTCGCGGAAGTGTCCTCTCTTTCGTTCACACGTGTACACCTGTACGACGAGCGGCGTCTTGCCAAGTGCGATTCAAAGTGTAACTCGCGAGAGGAGAATCGTGCATGTACCTCGTTAGTCATCTCGCGGAATCACGCGTAAAAACTTCCTTGACTTCATTAATTTTCGCGAAAGATTTCAATTAAAAATCTCCTCTAATCACATACCCTTTTATACATTTTCCCGTGAAAACCTGCATAGCGCGACGATCGAAAAATTAGCGAGTGGATAAATCGAAGATGAAGGAAGAAGGGTGAGGTGGACAGGAAGGATAGAGAGTTCTTCTAATTTAAAATCTGATTAAACGCTCCATCGCCGCAGCATCGTGCGGTCTATTCAGCCAGGCCGTTAACTACACTATCGTTACGTTACGCGTACATACACACGCGACTCATCTTCATGCGTACGTGCGTGCGTGCGTACGTGCGTGAGCGCGGGTCAAACTTCACGCATCGCCACAGCTTCACAGACTCGTCGTGCGCGATGAATGCGTAACGCCCGCATGTGCGAGAGCGCGCGCGCCCGCATCTCGCTCGTTATCGGTCGCGTTCATCGAACCGCGTACACCAAGCCCTCTGCCTTTCTGGGTAAACGCTTATCGGACCTGCTGCTGCGCCCGATGATAATTAAAATAGACAAGACTCGGCTCGCCCGCGCGCGCGCCATTCGCAAATATCTCGATCGCGCCATCAACAACCGTCATATTCCGTATTTAACGACATTCCCGCGACATATCCTTCATTATCACGAAGCAGCGAGAGCGCAGAATAATTATTACGTACGCGAAACATTGATGATCGAAGAATCCGCTTCGATCCTCTTATCGATGACGCATAAATAATAGAGTAAATATATGTTTCTTCTTCTTCAACATACATTCTCTTTCCCACCGCATCTCATAATGGACCGATGACGAAAATGTATTAGAAATTTTGAATTATGCCGAATGATATTACGTCATTCATCTCCTTTCTTTAAAATTTTATTTAGACATGAAATACATTAGTTACTTCTTTTCAGATAAAAGTTTCGGATGTATATATGCAACTGCTTGAAATAAAATGCGATTAATCTATATCTTATTAATAATTTTAGATAATAATGAAAGATTGTATATGTATATATTGCACATTGTTGTTATTAATTCAGTATTTATTTAGAATAATATATTGTTTCGCGTATATATTTAAATAAATCGTAAACGACATGGTATTTCTCGAAATGTCGACAAATTTAATTTCCAGCACAGTTTAATGATCAATTAACATGTAGCCGTTCACTTTCCGCCTTAATACGTGTATATACCGTGTATTTAGTTACCGTGCAGTAAAATATTCATTTTCGAGGACATCATATACGAGCAGTTTGGGCGGCATTCATCCCGGCTTTGTCGTAAAATGTACGATAGAACGACTTTGGTTTCTACAGAGTGTTCGTTCAGGAATTATCACTATTTTCGTCGCGAATACGGGTACTAAAAGTCAAATGAAGAAAAATATATATACTTTAAATGACGTAGAAAATTGCATCGTGTGCTTGTCAATCTATTACAATGTCGTTGTTAATTGAGCTTTAATCTAAAATACATTTTATGATATTGTTTTGTATATTTATATATATTTAAGTATAAAGCATAAATATAATACACCGCTTTCAAGGAATTTAATTTCCAGCACTAAATTAAATTAAACTGAAATCATTTTGCATTCAATTACGAATAAATGTTTACTCTACTAGAATGTCACATTTTATTAGCCATAACAAAGATTATTTTATATTTAAAAGTTGTTTAATATTTAAAAGGAATGCCCGATCGAATGAAAAATTGATTCTAAATTAGTGATGAAACGAAGCGAGTTAGATGGCGCGGGAATGCTTATGATGATAATTGGCAAAATATATATTTTGCAATGACGAAACGCGAGTCGCGATTCTCCCGCACAATTTCTGGGCGATTCCACGATCGAATAATAAATTAATAACCGAATAGTGATCCGACTTTACCGTCTCTGGAAAATGGACGGTCGACGGACAGCCGACGGATGCCTGCGGAATTTTATTAACGACCATAACGCACTGACGGGCCGATATTTGATGGTTACCCGGGTTACGATGCAGATGCGCGAGCACACGAGTTAGTTAAAATTGACACACCGTGTGTCCCAAACGCATTTGTACTTCGTGATATTACGATGCCATGTCGACGTTTTTCACGTTGACGTCATCTTGTATTCGTCTCGCATATTGCCTTTCGCTTCGCTTGATTTAGGAATTGTCGCGTGTGAGCAACGTACACTTATCCCTAATCAAATTGGCCGAAAAATATTTGACACCAAAGAGTCATCCGCGATATTACGATTATTTATTTTTATTTATAATGACTCATAACGTCTCTGATAAAAAGATTGTTATTATTTTTCGATGCATCTCTCTCTCTCCATTTTATATATTTCAGTCTCATTTTAAAGAGATAAATTTAATTTTCGCCTCTATTAAACATCAGAAAAGGATGTCGAATGACAATTAAAATTCGCGAGGCAGGATATGTTTAGCGACGCGATCGAATCTCATCCGTCGAGCGTCGATCTTCTATATCTCGAAAAATCATCGTTCTCAGGAAAACGCCGGCAGGAAGGAAAGGGGAAAAAAGGGAGAAAGGGGGAGAATATCTCGACTCGAGAAGCCGTTTCGATATTTCGATCCTAAGGGCACACAAAGCGCCACTCGAGGGTGACGCGCAAATGACAAATCGTTCGGCAAATAATAAATCGGGGGCGGCACTCAGGGCCTGGGGATTCGGAGGGTCGACAACGGCGAGGCGAGATCGAGAATCACGTTTACGCGTAACGCAGGTCGGCGAGGTATTGAATATTCCTCACGTTCTCCACCGCTTTCGCCAGCCTACGCTAAGCCGGTAAGATCCTGACGGAATATTTCCATCCCAAGTGAAATTTGATTCTCGCGTGATCCACTACGTTATATTGCGTTAGATGACCCTGCAGTTTTTTCGACGAACGATGTTAACATGATAATATTTGGGGATTAAGCCATTTACTATACAAAGCGCCGAAAGAGGAAAAAATTATTTACAATTATTATTAGATAAAATTGACAAACCAGTCTTAAATTAATTCATTGTAAATCAAAAATATTAAAAAAATTTTTTTAATTTTAATAAAAAAGTATATCTCTTCTCATAAGTATTACAGTCTCCCCTTAGTTTCTCAAATTACTGCTCAGTAAAGTAATCAATTTATAGTACGTGATTTGAAGAGTGTAGAGTTACATTATTTTCACTTAATGTACTTATAATGAAACGTTACGTCAGCGATTATCCTCGGGGAATATCAAAATTCGAGAGATATCGATTCTCCCCGCAATCTTCCTGCGTGTATCAAATTCACGTGGTGTTTCGAGCGTCTCCTAATTATTCCGTGATTCCTGTAGTCAAGTCGTAGGCGCCGAGGGGAAGGGAAGAGAGAGTGTGTGTGTGTGTGTGGGTTTCTAGTTTTCGACGTTATTATGTTAATTTGGGATCGAATAGTCCGACGAAGGGGGAAGAGGGATGAAATCGGATTTGCGCGCTTCGGGTCGGCATCTCGCCGCGTCGTACAGCGCGGTGTAGGATTCTCTAATTTCGTTCTAAGGGCCCGGGAGATGCACCAGTTGCTTGCACGCAGCTGCTAATGCCAGTTTTCCCAATTCACTGGGATTTAACGGACGGTATTATGTGATGGACGTAAACTTGGAAGCGAAGAGGCGCCTGTTGTTCATTTCATCAGTCACATGTCTCTCTTTTTGTTTTTTCTTTTACGTAAACAAAGATATTTTCGCGGATAAATGGATGTAATCTTTGAAAAGATAAAAACGATTCGATTTGTGATAATAATATTGTAATTCTGGATAATCTCGGACATTGAATTTTGAAAATAAAATTTATTTTTTTCTTCTGTAATTTAAGTTTAGTTCAGTAATAAAAAATTAGCAATGCGATTGATAATTAATAGCGACATTATAAAGATGTAAAAATTCTTACATTGCGATAATTGCAATATTTTTTTGTCACAAATGTGCCATAATTGAATTTTGTAAAATTATCGGTTCTTTTTTAAATTTACAACATTATAAATATCTCTGTAAGCTAAGCTTCGAGTTAAAATTTCGCAACAGCAAAATCTATCGAAAGAGTTCACAATAAAAGCTCTTATCACCTGTTCACATCCCCGAAATTCATTCGATACAACTTCGTTTCGAAAAGCTTGACACTGCCGCATGAAAGCAATCTACATTCTCGCAAGTTTTGCTTCAAGTATCCGTAATGGAGAGATGGTGCGCGATATTTGGAATACATCCCCTGTACTACATCCTTCTCTCCTTTCGGTCGAGTGAGAATCGCGCCACTGTGTGCGCTGCCTATCTGGACACGTAGTACCCTTCGACCGGAAACCCTCCGTCGGGATTAACGGCTGGGAATGGACAGTTGGGCCGCGAACGAAAAGCCCGTGGGGGTGGGGTAGAGGGAAAGGGAGTGGCGAGAGGACTTCAGCTATACACTGACAATGAGAGAGCCCTCTCGATAGCACGCGACCTCTCGTTCTCGTTCGTTTCAATTTCGATCACGCGATCGCCCGTATACAAGAAAGAGAGTGAGTGAGAGAGGGGGGAGACAAAGAAAGAAAGGAGAGACTCTCGCGCGTTTGCGAAAGATTAGTTCCGCGCTTGTCAAAAAGTCAGTGAAACGTAATAATAATACAGTGAGTAAATTACTCTTTTTTTCTCTTCCTATCGATCGATCGGTCGATCTCATTTCCCTTTCGCCCGAAATAATGAAACACCGTTGTTATTAACGAATGAAAATAATATGAGGTCTGAATAAAATGGACATTGACTATAAATTGCATATTTGTTCTTAGTGATTGTCACGTGTATTCTGACCTTGCCTCTAGTTTAGAAGAAAAAATGCATGGAAAATGCGGGTTAATGCATCGCGATTTTTGATCAAGTTTTCTTACAATAATGCGTTTCTCATGTACACTTTTTTATGTTTCTTCCTTTTTTTCTTATATTAGAATAAAAGTTTTCCTGTATATTTTTTAACAGTAAGTTCCAATAACAAAGTAATTATTCGGAATCGTTTATATTCTCCACGTAATAGAAAACTAGTTATTCAAGGTACTTCTCAATTAAAGATTAATCATATTTGACTCGTACCATGTATTGTCTCGAATGTAATATATATATTTCCATTTTTAGATTTATTATATAAAAAAAGTATAAAAAAGGATTAAGATATTAAATTTTTTTTTTTTTATAAAAAAATTTATAAATTTGCGCGCATTATTATATTAAAAATATAAAAATATGCAAATCAATGAAAAAAAAAGAGATGTCATCTGCAATATATTTAATTAAATATTATCGATTTGTGCTAAAAATAATTATCTCTCTTTTCGAAGTCAACAATTTTTAAAATTTAAATAGTCGTGTTATTTCAGGAACAGACTATAGCCGCCTGTAAAACCATTGCTGAACGAAGTTAATATTTCTGGCCAATTAATTTTAATTCAAAGCGAATGCAATTCACTTTAATATTTGAATCGTGCAGTTAAATGATTTAAAAGACTAATAAAATATCGCATGCCTAATTTATACTATTTCTGTTACGTATATCAAATAGTATCTTGTATTGACATGTATTTTTATCTCTTTAGATGTGCAACAATAAACGATTAACTTTCTTATAGAATTCTTACCGTTTTTATCGCATTAAATGTTTTAAATAAATCTCAATCTCATTTTAGATAAAACAGGTAAGCTGTAAATTTTATGCGTCTCATCGCGTGTCCATTTAAACCTTATTGATATTGCGAAATTCATTTTTAAAAAAATAGTTTGAGGAGAGGTCCAGCGTGTAAATTATCTCGCCTGGCTATCTGTTGATGTAACAATCTTACGGTCGGTTAACTACGAATTAACCGATATCATCTTCATATTTTTTGCTTTCGTTATAAAGAGATAACCTTTTTCCCCTTGATCGCTTTTCTTCGATCTTTTCATCGTATCCTTTCGCACATCTTCGATAAGATCTCTCCGTTCTAATAATTAGAATTCATTTTGGATTTATGGTACAATTAGATGAAAATTAATTGCTGATTTGCGCATCCAGTTCCTAATATTAAATTAATATTAATATTACTATTTAGAGCGACTTTCTATTTTACGCTATAGTATGATATAGATTCAAATATTGAAAATATAAATACGAGGAAAATTTCAAAAATATAATTGAAAGAAATTAAAAAGTGAGAATAAAAGTTTATTTTAATTTTCTAAATACATAATATCAAAATGGAGCTTATCTTATTTCTCACAATTTTTCAAGAAATTAATTTTTATAAATGCATTCTCAATTATTCCTTTTCTCAATATTGTTGAGAAGCTTTTCAATAATATAGAGATAGACTGGAAAATTCTCGAACAACTGACAATCCTGGCAGACCTCGGATCCTTCGATTTAAAAATTGAAGAAATAATCTATTAGGAAAACGTTTTGCCTCATGTCAAGAAATTGTGAAACTATATTAGTCACATTGGGACAAATGCTTGAATCTGTTGGGAGAAATAAATTAATGCTAAAAGCTTCTTTTTAAGTATACATATTTGAAAAATAGAATAAATTTTTAATTGCTTTCTTTCCAAAAGTGTCTTTTATTTTTGAAGCTTTCTTCGTGTAAAAATAAAAGTTTCTTAGTGTCAAATTTTAATAATGCTGTGAAATAAATTTGAAAGATTGAACATATTCTCGTACGCGAAAAAATAATTATAAAAATAAATTTAATTTAAAAAAATGTTGTTGCTCTTCCAATTGATTTTGAAATAGAGAAAATTGATTGCAGCATATCTAGGTGTCTTTGCTATTTAATCGAACAAATTCAATTCAACGAACAAATTTAAGTACTTTATTAACAATTGTACCTGAATTCACACGCACACACATATGTATACTTGTGTTAAAATCATCAACGAATTACGGATCTTCACGCATATTAATTTCAAGCTCAGGACAGAATCTTTCGGCCACATATGCCTGCACGCTTATCCTAATTATGAGATTTAAATAATAACTATAAAAACTTTTAATTAAAAGGATATGTTATAAATCAAATTTCCTCTCTGGTCGTAACAAAAATGGAAAGCCATTAATAAATGGTTTGATAAATGTCGGTATCACGATGGCAATGTAAAATATTTAAATCTCTTTGGTATCGAGTGTATTTCGATATGTTGCACGTGAATATAGGAGAGACAAGGGTGGAAAGGGGCAGATGCGGCTGTAAATCACGCGACGCCGCTCGCTCTTTGCTTTGTAAAACTATACTGGTATTTCGTTTTGGAGTGCATGCATCATTTGCTGTAAATCGAATCCTCTCATTTTAAAATGGAGTTCTTTCCTCTGTAACGGTAAAGTGAAAAAAAGTGAATTGAGTATTAAATATTATGGCAGTCTACTACTATATTGACTTTCGCTTCGCCTTTTTTTTTGGATCTATACGAATCTATAATACGCGCTTGCGACAATTTCGCGATTAAAACTCTAAACTAAGTTACGGGTCGGGTCAGAGCGTCGTTTTGCCAAATTAACTTGAAAACGTCGAGAAAGCGCGAACGAGGACGAACGAGCAGTTTAACTTCGGTTAACTCGCCTCGCTCGAAGTGTGTAGCAACGTAATTATACGTCGCCCCGTATTAAAAACAAGGAGCGATAATCAGTATGCAAACGAGAAAGACGGCCTCGTTACGTTCCAAGGAAAACTGTATAGCATCGGCTTCGTCAACGCGCCTTGGAGACCAGACCGAACTGTCTCGGGCTGCACACGTGACGCAAGTCGATGATACGGAAGTACAGTCGAGACGGGATAAACGATTAAAATGCTAATTCATTTTTACAACGCGCACGAGCATATTCTTGCTTCATGCATGTCAAGAAAATTCACTTATAGTTTCCGATCAAAAATGTGTATACAGGGTATCCGATATAATTTCTCGTGTGCAGGTAGAGCGAGCTAAACCGAATAAGAAAGTCCTCTACTGTTTTGCAATCTTCACAATAATTAATGAGAAAATAATTAAAAAAGATCACCAAGCAGTCGCCTAATATTGGGATGTTTTTTCTCGTCGCGCGCTTATATCTTTTTTAATTAATTTCTAAGTAATTTTATTGCGAAGATCGTAAAATGATAGAAGACTTTTCTACTCGGTTTAACCCACTCGTATCTGCACACGGAAGATTGTGCGGTCATTACCGGATACCCTGTATATTACGGTATAAATGTATCACAGAAGTTAGATTACAATATGTTTTACGGAAGATTACCACGCAAAATGTGGATATCGCTTCCGCAATAAATTACGTCGAGAATTACGTCATAAAATCCGTCCGTAAGAAATAATATAAATTACCGTAAATCTGATTAAAATTTTTATTCCGAGGGATATACACGCAGTTAGTTAGCTGATAAATTTAATTTCGCAATCGCAGGACACAAGTTCGTTAATTTTTAAATTTAAAAGTTAAATACATAAATCTGCGAGAGAAAAAGAGATAGACAAAATAAAAACAAAAAAAATTTTGAGATGCTGTATCTTTTTATGGCTTGACCTAGATAAAAGAATTTTGTTTACAAAAGCTTTGTGAATATTACAAAAATATTATTACTTTCTTTATTAAATGCTAAATTTTTAAAAGCAAAATGTCGAAAGTTTTCCCTCGAAGACGCTGAGTTTTTTCATGCATTTCGAGTGTCTTCGGTTTAAGATCTGCGATACACGTGCGACATATAACATATAACCGGACATTGAAATACAGTTTGATGTGATATTTGCGCTTTCTCGTGACGAATGCAATATATTATATATTCCTGGCCGGCTTTTTGTCGCGTTCGGTCGAACTGAAAAATTCATAAGATCAACCGCCGCGCGGTGACTTTCATCAGTGTCGCACCAGCATACAACCGCGACGTACAACCCGCCAATTGTGCACGGAACAATGCGCGACCTGGGGCGATTATGTATGTGTGTGTGTGTGCCGCTTTGTGTCCTATAGATTCTTACGCTTTTACATATTTCATCGGTCGAACTCGGCGAGCGCGTCGCGCTATTAAAAGTTTCTACTACTGTCAAACCCGCTCGTCGTATATTCCTCCCCCAGATTCGCTCCGCATCGCCGGACTTATAATCGCCGTTTCTCGCGAGATCTTTCTCTCTTTCTCTCTTGCGCAGTCTCGTCTATCTCTATATCTACGGAAAATCGCCGCGGCTCGATAAACTTCGATAATTGCACCGCGAATTATTGTACATCCGACGTTTCCGCCTTCTTCCCTCTTTCCTGTAATTACCGACTTCTGTTGTCGAAGTTCCTTGTCTTATCGCGACGCGAAACACTATGAGTTTGTCAAACACGTCAACATTCTAAAGATGTACGTTTCTGTTCGAGGCAGCGAGCGTATTGTCGTTAATAAATCAGAGGCGCTGTAACAAGAAAGTCTCTCTCGCCGCAGTCTGTAAATACGCAGAACTGCATAACAGGAGCCATAGGTTAAGAAACTTGTGCGAACGTACTATAATACAATCACATTCGAGTTTCACATTCGAGAATGTATATTAAATTGTGGAAATATCGAAAACGCCGAGAAAACTCACTTCTACAACGAGTTCCTAAGTTTGTAAATTTTTTACACGCAACATTCCAGCAAGCCTATTCTGTAACTTTTTAACGCATGCGTTATAATTATAACGCATGATTTACTAGAAAATTGATAATTTCATTGGTCCAAACCTAGTAAATCATGCGTTATAATTGTAACGCAAGCATTAAAAAGTTACAGAATAGACCTGCAGTATTTTTTTTAACCCAGAGAAATGATCATCGCGACTATAAAGAAGAATTATAAAAAAGAAGAACGTAAAACATATCACTGTTTTGCGTTTTGAAAGCCTCTTAAGCCCCCTTCGAGATATCCCCGCGCAAATACTCATTCGATCGCGAATCGTAAATTCGAGCCAGCTCGGTGGTCGGATTAACGGCGGGATAACGAATAATAATTGTCCTCGCCATTGGGAGTTGTTGCGCTATTCGTTGAAAATCCGAAGCCTAAGCTTCAATTAATAACAATTTCGCTAAACTGGGAAAATATATCGTCCGATATCGTTCGATCTGAGAGCATGAACTCTCATGCAGTAGTTTCTTTCTTCGGGGTTTTTTTCGACCGAGTTGAAAACAAGCTTTTATTATATTTTCGCCGACGTGAATATTATTTCGACCGATAAATTGAATTGGAGAAAAATATTGCGGGAGAATTACGTCATCCATTCAGTAATTGACGCAATTTCTGCACACATTTACGTGAATTGGCATTTTCTCATCTGTATATCTTTTTGAACTCGGTAGTCTGCGCTCTTTGTGCGTAGAACGCGCCAAAGAGAGAAGTTTTGAATGTAATTGCCGTTAAATGCACTTTGCCTCAAATTTTTCTACCGCTCGCCCGAGGTGTATTAAGGCCCCGTTTCGTCGTTTCCTTGGGCACGTTTCCGGAATTTCAATTGTCGAATGAAACGATAACATTGTTTTATAATAATTTGTTGGAATTAAGAGTAACGAAATAAAGGGGGCAGCCGCAGGCTTCGTCGCGGAGCGACGGTAAATTAAATTATTAAAGAGATCTCTCTTTCCTATTTCTTTTTCGTCTCCGGCTTTTCTTGCAGATAAGATGCCCTTAAAAGAGAGCGAAAGAAAAAGAGCATGATTGATATTACAAATAAACGGACCGTAAAAGAGAGAACTGAAGAATATAAATTCTGCGATTCTCTCATATATCGTTCACAAATTAAAAGTATATATTAATGTTGAGACTTAAATCTTTATTAAAACTTATATATCAATTTTTTTGAGATCACAAATTAACAAATTGGTATTGATAAATAAATGAAGCAAAAATTGGCTCGTTTTCTTCAAAAAATTCAAGCGATAATATTCAGACCAGTAGAAAAGTCTTTAAGCATCGATGTTCGTGTGATAAAGTATACTTTCACTTTTCGTAATCATAAAATTCGCTGTCGGCAACAAAACTAATTTCAACTTTTATTTACGTCTTTCTGAGGTTGATTGCTGATATATCTATACACATAACTGATATAATACTGATATAAGATAACTGATATGTATAATAATTGATTGAAGACTGATATATTTTGTGGAGTGTTATATAAGCATATCAATTAAAGGCTTAAAGGCTAGCCTGAATATTCTCATTTAACAAAATTATTGTTCATCATATTGATCTATACTTAAATTGAAAGTATATAAATCAGAATGTAAGACTCGACTGTGATTTTAAAGCTAAGTCAAACTTTTCTATAATCATTTACAGCAGCCAGGAAAATAAAATCTTTAATAGTAATTTGATATAATGTTATTATGTCATTATTATTCGATTTTTAGTAATATTCGATTACTCGATAACAATATACATTTAGTTATAATCTGTCAACCCGTAGTTACATGTATAATCGTTTGAGTGTAAAGAAAATATCTTAAACGTATCAACTCTCTTTTTTTTATAGAAAATAAAAATTTGCCGCATCCAAAAGAAAGTCTTAGTTCTTTCGCAACGTCGAGATTTTTCTTTCATAGCATATTATCGCATAAAATGCCCCTGAAAAGGCAGCTTAATTCGCATGTAGCTGGACGGTCTGCGCGTTGGCGTTGGTTCTTTTTTCTTCTTTAATTAGTTTCAATTCCTTTTGCGAGAACAAAATATTATCCGCTCTTGACCTCCTCATCGCTCTAATTAGTCGTACAATAAGCTCGTACGCGAAAGGTATTAGGGGACGGGGAAAATTGGGTGGGTGTGTCATGAGCGGCTTTGATATTTAATCACGTTTAACGCAAGCACACTGGGTCGCTTTTAATTCTGTTTGTTTCGTGGAAAAGCGAATTTCCCGGACGGTTTTCCTCAAGGGATCGCGCAAAAAGGATTCACGAGATTATGATATTGCTATGGATCCGAGTTAATCTCTCTTTCTCTCTCTTTCTGCTATTTCTTCATTTGTTCTTTCGATTCTTAAACAACTTGATCTCTTTCACGTGTAACATTTTCTATTTATATATTGTATATTTGAAAGATCAAGGAAAACATTTGAATATACATGCATTATATATTTTTGTTAATTGATTCTTCGATGGAGAATTATTTTAGAATAATTTTTTTGCATATTTTAATTTCTAACATTAAATATTCCGATAATTAAGCTTGAAGAAGTTAAAAGCAAAATTTAGTTGAAATTAATGAAATAATAAGATACTTATTGTATCTATTCATACCTTCGAGACTTAATTGGTCAAAGCTTAGGTTAAATTTCTATTTTTATATTCATCCACGTTTATTTAATTTGAGACGAATAAAACTATTACCGTTATATTTAACGATACGTTTCACTTTATTTCGTCGTACTTTTTTGCAGAAAGCATGGCATTAACGTATTCAGTAGGCAATCTAAAGTTTTAATCAAGCGCGGTTTTAAAAAGCACACTCGCATATGTGTGAGCGTCGAAATTAAACTGCACTTCTCCCTTCCCTCTCCCATTCCCTTTCCCTTTCCCCTCTTCCCGGGTTCATATGTTTTACCTACGATAACTAGATAATCAAGTTCGACAAAAAAATTAAATGCATTACACGTGCGCAATATGACTCTAGAAACTACGTGGGTGTCTGGAAGTTATAAAATATTAAAGCTGCATATAACCTTTCTTAACCTCCTATAACTATCAAGCTCCGCGTAAACACATTATTACCCACAAGGGTGATGCATCATCTCACATATATTTTACGAGAATCGTAATATTCTCCTGTCGAATCTCTCTCAAGACAAAGAATCGATGATACGATATGTGGATACCGTGATACAATAATTTAGTTAATTTTATAAAACATTAGAGTTTTAAGCTTAAGATCTCGTCATATGTCATTTCTTCATTTACTTAAGTAACGGGTGCGATTACTTAGCGTTCGCTTCAGAATTATAACGAGGGTGAAACCCGATACAAGGCCGTAGGGTTAGTTAGAAGATTTATGAAAAGTCCAGGGCGCGTTCGCGAGATTTCGACGTAAGTTTCGAAGTTTCGGGCGCTATAATAATAATTGTATTTACTTGGCAATCTCTGGTCCACACGATGGTACTCGTGTACTTTACGAGCCACCTATTATCGCACGCGTTTACGTGTCCTCGTTCTTGACAATCCGGGTCCTAATGGCACCGTAAACATTTGCGTATGAAGATCAAATAGAATACCTCGCTGATGTCATCATGCCGTATCGTATCGTATCATCGATTTGTGTTGCTAATCGCGCTCGCTAAACATCGAATTTGTAACACTCTGTTCCCAGTAATAAGTATAATAATGATATTTAAAATATAGGTATATTAATATTTTAAAGATTCCGATATTTTTCTTAATTATATAAAATTGATATCGTATGAGGATTTAATTACGGACATATTTTTTGCTTTACGCCGATTGCGGGTAAGTCGCAATTTATTTAAGATTGCGCGCAACTCGCGTTTATACGACAGCACCGCTAATCGCGCGGGGATACAGAGTAGAGGAGATGGGATGTCCACCGTCGTCGCCGAGCTCATCCGGGAAGCCTTCAAGATCCTGGCGATTACTCCGTCCCGGGTTTTTTGAAATTAGCTCCGCCACCTCGGTGCGCCCGAAGTAATCCCCCATTTACTCCCTCGTTCGGCCAACCCCCTTCCCACCCTTTCGTCCCTCCGGCCAGCTGTAATACTTTTTAATAATGAAAATCCCGTCTGGACGCGCCGCGCCCTGTAAAGACGAGACGGAGGAGAACGAGAGGGAAGAGCGGAGGGAGAGAGAGGGGAAGGGGGCACTCGCGCTCGCGTCCGAGCGCGGGAACTTTTTAATGAGCGAAAATGTAGCCGATATACGGCCAACGGCTCTCGGGAAATGGGATGAGCAGCTCGTAAAAAACACCATCGAGTTCTCTTGCCCTCTTCCCCCTCCCCCTCTCTTATCCATCCTCGGCCGGGTCGAAAAAAATGGAGAGGAAAAATAAGGAGAAAAAAGTTAATATCGAACTTCGGTCTATCGCTTTCTCCGACGGGGGTGAAATTCTGGCGAGCGGTGGCGGCGGTATTAAACTTTTAACCCGATGGATGGTTGGCTTTTTTTATCAGTTTCCATCTGATAAATAAAGTCCGTGTTTCCTTGCGCGAGCCCCCTCCCCCTTCAGGCCTATATTTTCGATTAGAAATTCTCAGGGAGTTCCGCTTTTCCAATATAATCCCTCCATGCTTATATACGTAAAGATATCAAGACGACAACCTATTTATCGTTACTACATCGTCATTTTTATCGTACCACTTGTACATATAATAATGTTGGCTGTTCGTTATTTTACGACTTAGAAGATTGCTCACTTCGGGTCATCAGCGGGATTGAGTTATTTAACGCGTTCAGAAAAATGTATAAGTACAATATTCGTTGCTTGTGTTTCGGAAATTATTTACGACTCAATCCACCATACGGAATATAATATGCGGCCGTAATTGAGATTGCGTCTATTTTCGCAAATAATATCGACATTAAAAAAAAAAAGCCGCCAGGCTTTTCATTAGTGATTGTACACCTGGGAACGACGCTTGTGCAGAAAGAGAGCGCATAAAATGAATACACCAAGATTATGTTTGGTAATGTAATGTAAAGTTTGTTAACCGAAACGCGATGTGTGTTGCGTGATTTTTACCCTTTGCATTTGCATAGTGGCGCGCAATTGTATTAACGCGCGCAACTACAAGTTCATTTAATAAAGCGAGCAAACGTGAGACTTTTTTTTTCGTGCGGGGATGTTAAATTAAATTTAGGAAGCTGAGCGAGGTGTATTGTGTTCCGACAGTTCCTTTTACTCCCTCTGCGCAATTAAATTTCACTAATCATTACGAACTTTCATTTTATTTTACAATATTATCACGTTTCAATTAATCAAAATGTAAATGTAATGTTTGTAATCAATATTGGAAAGTAGATTATAACACACACGTTGCGAAAAACAACTTTAATATTCCCGGCGTTTATAAATTATACAATTATTACATGTGTGTATATTAAAAATAATATGAATTACATTTTACTTATATAAATATATATCATATATTTAAAAATAATAGCATATTTTAAAATTGTAAATTTCTATTTTTCTCTCTCTCTCTCTCACATCGTTCTCTATTCACATTAAATTATTCTCGTCTCATTCCGATATTTTAACGCAACAGCCTCTCATTATACCTACTTCGGCTGACCTGTTAGAAGTTAGCCCCCCACTTTTTTGTTGCCCCCCCCCCCCCAAAATTCTTTTTTTTCCATTTTCTTTCGTATTTTTCATATTATGGTTATAATATTCGAGCACAATATAGCACAATTCAGCACAACCGTGAAAATATGTTAATTCTAAAAGTGGGGGGCTAACTTCTAACAGGTCTTCGGCTGTCAGTCAAAATCATTTCTTGCGTATCATCCAATGTTTTAGCGAAAAACCCGTTCTTCCGGGCACTTATCTGAAACTATGCCAATTATGTCGGGAAACTAGGATCAATTATCGCGGGCCGCGATGCTTCCGAAGCGTTTTTCCATTAATCCTCCGACAAGTGCATCGGTCGCGTTGTAGTCGCGCGCGCGCGCCTCATTTGCATCGTCGACGGAAAAGTTTCTCGTTCGACTCATTAGCGTCGTAAACGCAAGGCCCGGATCCGGGTTGAGCAAACGGCACTCGGCTTCGCAACTTCAAAGTTGACAAATCGAATTCTCGTGTTTTCGATCAAAGTTAACCGTTGTGTTTTGTGTTTTATGCCGCGATTTATCAAATTCATTCTCGATTGTGCAAACAGACTTGCTTCGTAATATCTTATTCTTATGCCTGCGTCGTGAGTATATGCGACGATACAAATATTAAAGTCACTGGGGAAAAATCTACAGTTTAATTAAAATATTTTTGCACATTCTAGATGTCGAGTTTGACGGAGAAAAATTATCTTACATTGGTGAAGAGCTGTGTGTGAGCGATAATCTTGGAAATTATTCTTATTATTATTAATTAGCGTAAATTAAAATTGAAAGACGATCGAAATTAAGCTTTTTAATATCTCGCTTTTAATATATCGTCACACACACGTTGTATTATAAAGTTTTAAAACGGACATAGATATATTTCTACGCCAATAATTTCTATTTTGTAGCGAATTCATAAAGGGTTTTACATCACGTTATTATGTCCCGCAGCAGTATACTTTGTACGTTATAGGAATAATAATGACAATATTAAAAGCGTAATATACGCATATATTAATGAAAGCGGAAACGTACATATTTTACGATATGTCGCAACATTAATAATCCTAAATTTTATTTCTACGGACAGGCGGAATGGATCTCCCATCTGGCTCGTTTGGCCGCGTGAAATGGAAATCATTTCACCGGTACGCTTATTGCCGAATGGCGGGTAAAAAAAAAGCGTTCGTTCCAATCAGCGTGCTCCGCACGGTTAACCGAAATATCAATCGTTATACGTCGCGGCCGATGCGTCAGTTCCATTAAATGAAAACGAAGTGCAAAACGTGGTTTCGGTCTTGGCCCGAATATATTACGCTGACTTTAAAAAATAAAATATTTCAGATATACAGAAATCATCATGCCACGTGGAGAAATATGTTCTAAAGAATTTTTTATTACTCACGCTTGCCACATTTTTTCAAGATAATGATTTTACTCTATTACAAACTCAAAGTGGACGAAATATAAATGAAAATATATTTGAAAAGGTATTTAAATCCGCATAGAATTAAATATTTATTTGACGAAAATGTTCGGGAATTTAGAGACGCAGCGAAAATATACTTTCTATTAAAAAAAACGTTTGTGCCATTTTGTATATTTTTGGAACTTTTCTGACATTAATAAGAGAAACTGTAAATCAATTGAAATTAACATTTGATTTGTTTTTTCGAGGCTCGTTTCCCCTTTTCAGATTAAAATCGTCACTTTTTAATTAGAACTTTTTAAATAGAATAATTATATCTCTGTGAGATTAAACGATTAGATTCTCAAACATGATGTCTAAAGCGATTCTTGGGCTAATAAATGCGTCATTGATTACGGAAGATTAATGCTCGATGGTGCAAACGGAGTGTTCGCTTTGCGACACGGAAAAGGGAGAAGCGGAAAGGAAGAGAGGGAGGGAGGGATCACGCGAAATGTCATCATAAGTGCAGTTTGTGTACATGCATGTGTATGCATTAGCCGCTTGGCGAAGCATGTAAGCAACCCTGTCAGTTTGGAGGCGCGTAATAACCAAGTAATTGAACTGTCCGAGATATTGGCAACAATAGTTTGGTCCCTGGGACTTCCCTTCATGCAGACCTGTCTGTCTCTCTCTCGCTCTCTGTTCTCCCTCTCTCCACCCCCCATTCACCGCTTTGTCTCTGTCCCCGTCTCCATCTATCTATCGGCAGTCGCTCACGATAGTCCGTCCATCTTGTAACTTTGACGTTCGCAGCTTGAATGGAAATTTCGCGCGTCCCTTCTCGTTAATATAATACGTCGCACGGTAAAACGCGTGTCCCTCGTCTTAATACTCTCGAACGGCTACTTGGATTCAGTTATACGGGAAATAGAGACATATAAAAATTACACTTGTATCACATTTCGCGTCGTTAATCTCTGGAAGCTAACTGTCGACAGTGAGAAAAAGGACGCGCATCGCATTCGCGATCGACTCTATTCTAGAATCCCATTTTAGTGGCTTCTTTCGCCGAGAACCATTAACGTAGGTCCTGGAGACTTGGCCGAGTTTCCTCATCGGCCGAGCGATCTGCCGGAAGATATATCTACCGGACCCGGGCAATTAGACAGCCTCGCGTCGCTCTTTCGACCAGTCCCTGATTACATTTACCTGTAGCTGCATCATCCTACCTCGCTTATCCACCCTTCTCTCAACGCGCAAGCGCGCAAACACCTACGTACGTGCGTTTATTCGACGGGGTATACATATATATATGTCTGTGTGTATTATATACATATATTATATACGGCATTCTCGAGTGCTAATCGCGATGTGGTATCCGATGCGCGCGTGTATATGTGCACGTCGAGTGCGAGGGTGCCTCGGCAAAACACGTCCTACATGTCATCACGACATCACGCGCGCGAACACCGAAGGAGCGGTGGTAAAGATCATGCTGGACGATCAGCTTTTGCGTCACATGAAAATTTCAAAGCGCCACAGGGGATCGCGTTTCGCACGCGAGATAATAACGACAGACTATTTCCATCATTGTCATTATCATCACCGCGACGTTAAACATGACGACGCGTAATGAATTGGAGTTCTTTTTTGTACAAACGATATTACGGCTTCCAGTATTTAACCGTATAAAGTCGCGTCGCGTTATCGGAGCACTCCGCTCGTGCTCCGTCGACATTGTTTAACGCCATTAAATCAACGTAATATAATCAATGCAATATAACGGATATAATGTCGCGTGCGCGCTACATTGCTACATTAGTATCCGATTCAGTTTCGATTATGCACGCGCGTAGGACATCGATAGCGTAGTATAAGGGATTGACGCAATCAGAGTAGCACTCCGATTCGGCTCTTCACGCGAGATGTTTGCTTATGGATCCTAGCATGGCGCGTAATCGAGCTAAATAGCGTGAACCGCGAGTCTCCCCCGCCCCCTCGTACATATACATATATGCCATTAAGCTTATTTGTAATTATGGAAAATTAATGGACACTTCATCGACACACCGTCGACAAATTCGGATCTACGTCGTATTACCGCGACAACGGAAAGCTCGCCGCTTATCGACCGCGTTTGTTTATTCCGATCATCGTATCAGCATATATCGATTCCCATGTACAATAACATTATAAATTTACGAGGCTTTGCGTAACAAGGATTTACAATCGAATGTACTTTCTCTCTCTCTCTTCCTGTGCCCCCTAACAATTTTTATGACCGAAAAATTAACGAACGTTACGGATAAATCTACGTAATTGTCTGTCCCTGGAAAAACATAGGTGATATATATTTTTTTTTTTTATTCGTTATGGCAGGATAAGCTGCAGTCTGAGGTTTGCGCGGCTTACTCGTCCTAAGTCGAAATTTCGCTTAAGTTTCTCGTCGCCGCATTGGTCCGCGCGCTTCCTCAGGGGAGACCCTCGTCTGTTATCGTGGACCAACAGGCAGCAATTCGCAAAGGGTTGATAATGCGCCGACGGCGTGCTGACTAATTAGAATTTGTCGCCGACGATGCGTGCGCAAGTAAGACGCAAGTAAATTAAACACAGAGATTTCCATCCTTCCCGGTGGCGTCGAAAAATCGCCGACTGGACTATATTATGAACCGGAAGTTCGCACTTTACCCAGCGCTTACGGCTTACGCAAATAGTATGCTTTAAGGGGGAAACTTCGCCGTACGCGGTAAATTAAATCATCTCGAAGACCGTTCTCGCACGTCGTAAAAATAAATTTTAATTAGTATTAATTTGAAGCTACAGAATATACGGCTTTAACCTCTTTAAAAATATTGACATATATATATGTATACGTTTAATTTTAGCGTACGAAATCCTTTCACGAATGATTAATCTTAACGCACAATAAGCATATATGTGTATATTATTTTTTTTCAGAAATTTCGAACTATTTTGCAATTTTTTCTGTTTTATTTAATAATTATAAATACATAGGTATATATTTTGAATAAATATAATTTAAAAAAAAAAGATAAAATAATTTTTTCCGATTTTAATGAATGTGTTCCTGAATTTTTTGACGTGACATTTTTTCGTGGTATATGTACGTATATAATTGTCAATTAAATTTGTAAGTTGCAGTAGCAGAAATTTAAGATATTGTATTACGAGGAAATAATTTCTTTCGAACATAAACCCATATCTGTCTTCAGTCGACACGAAACATTACGTCTTCATTGTTTTCAGTTCTTTCATTTTGGGCTTTCTTTCAGACCAACGATCGCAGCCAATGATTTCCAAGACGGAAGAAGCCGCGTTTAGCGGCACCTCTAGATCGGTGGGGTTTTCAAATATTTTTAGTTCTAAAGTTGTAAATAAAGATTGAATAAATAATTTTGGGATATAAGTATGATTGCTTTTGTATTTTTTTCATTAAACCTTATTTATTTATAAGTTGATAGAGTTTATACGTACTAAAAATTTTTTTAGATGAGATATTTAGATAATTATATTTATAGTAAATGCAAGTATCTCGCGCTACGAATGTTAAAGAACTTTAGAATAATAGATTTTTCTAATTTACCATTTAAAAAAATTTTTTTAAGGATAATATTTAATATTATCGTCAAAATTTATTTAATTTATAAAAACCGACTTAATTCATTCTGCCACTTTAGCTATGTGTGTGTGTTTTCTCTTCTTCTCTGTAACCTATTTTCTCTGTCACCTGTTTTCTATGTCTCTCTCTCTCTCTCTCTCTTCCTGTCGCCTGTCTACTTTCACATTAGAACAATCTTTTTAATAGAACTATATCGAATGTTTCAATTTAAAATCGCATTTCACCTATCGAACCCGCTCTCTCTGCCATATCGATCTATCTATCTACTTAATGTATACACTTTTTCTAACTCTTCTCTTTTCTGTTTTACTTTACAGAGATACTCTTCACAGCGGGCAGAAGGTACGAGCTCTCCCGTATGCGCCACGTTTTTAGTTCTCTTTCGCTTTTATTTTTTTTTTTATACTCTTCTATCTCTCTAGTAGAACTATGTGTCTATCACGCCCTTCTCCTTCTCATTCTCGTTGCATTTCTACGACTGTCACTATCTCTCTTTCCTATTGTTCGTGATAGAATTAGTAGATCTCAACAAAAAAAAAAAAAAAAAAAAAAAAAAAAAAAATCGAAAAAATGTAATAAGAAATTCGTAGCAGTAAGAGAAATAAAACGCGGAAATGAATTGGATTATCGATTTTTATATTTAAGAGAAAAAAATAATGCAATTAATACTGATAACATTACTTTTTTTCATTTGGATGATTACTTAAAACGTGTTATAAATTATCGTCTACAATAATATACGATATCAACTATCGTCATTATCGAATGAGAATTTAGAATTATGAAGTGCTATATCACGATACGCTGAGTATTAAGTAAATATTTTCTCATCTATACGGAAGGAAGAACGTTTATTTTTACAACTGTGAGGAGCGATATTGCATATTTTGAAAATTGAAACGGTACGACGATTGCCGGGCATGTCATCTTGACATTCGGTCCCCTTCGCTTATAACGACCAAAGCCTGTCGATGTGATGTTTGTACCTGCACTTGAAAGTCCCTCCACCTGTCTTCTGTCATTCACGTAAGTAGACATTTTTTTTGTTTTTCTAATACGTTTTTACGAATTTTTGTTTAATCGAACGGCACTCTATTATCGCACGAGATTGATTCGCTTAATTTTCATCAGGGAAACGCTTTGGTTTCAATAAAGTAAATGAGGAAGAGAGTCGCGCGAGAGTTTATTTCGAGGGAAAATTTAACTCGTGAAAGATATCTTCCGTCTGCGACGAAACTTCATCTTCGAGTCTCCGCGCGAACACCATTTGGGGTTTAATAAAGGCAATTCATCAATCATTCCGATGGACTAGACAGCAAATAAGATTTCCCGCACTTACGTGTTATTTATTGTCGGCCTCGAGGACCCATGACGATGAAATAAGAAGGAAGGATCTGCGTGTGTATATCGCGAGCGGGACAGATTTATCCGATCAATTTTCAAGACTGCAAAACCGACATCCGAGGTAATCACAAGTACATTTGCGGCTTGCCAAGTCATTAATTTCTCTTGAAAAAAATTTACACCAATTTGATACTCGACATATATACATACATGACTGATTTTTTATGTATATTAAATTTTTGATATTGCTATCATTCACAATGGTTATCCGCAACTCTTCTTCTGGTTTCCCAAGTAAGTTGACGCTAGCAAATAGCGAACGCGATACCGAAGTGTCCCCCTAAACGCGAATCGGTTGATATCCGATCATGTTGGATTCCTGCGCGAGTTTCGAATGCGATCTGTTTCTGGCCCTTTTGTCCATCGAATCCCGCTTCTTTGTTCAGCTATTGCTTTTGACCTAGTAGTAGGTAACCTTTCGACGGTAACAGGATAATCCCTTTGCTATGAATTGTCCTCAGTTGCTTCGATACTATAGTCCTCGCGCACATGGATGGTCTCGTCGGATTTACATGTTTGAAATTTATCAAATTACACTTTTTTTCGCTTTGTTCACATATTTTTAGAATAACAAGTGTATTCGATTCATTTGTTACTGCGATGTTCCGATAATCTTGCAATTATACAGACGCGAATTACAGTCGCAGAGAGAAATAGTTCCGGATAGTCGTCGGAAGGGAATCTCCACGATAATACGCGCCGGTCCAACAACTGCAAGCTTATTCAAAATTTTCGCGCGGCGTTAAAACGCCGAGCTCTTGCTCGCGGAATTTTCTCGAATATCTCGCGGTCTAATGAGTCCCAAGCCGTTTAACGTTTTATCCGCTGCGGCATCTCCGGACGGATCCAGGGCGGCGGAAGCCGCAACGGCTCGGCGTTTCGAGGGTTTCGTCGGAGGACTTGCTAATCGCGCTTAGCAGTACACACCTCGGTCAAAGCACTTAAACGTGTGCGTAGGAAATACGATTCAAAGGGCCTCTCTATATATACGCGCGGACGACCACTATAAGTCAGGGGATAGTCTGTATATAATTCGGTAAAGGGAAGGAGGGAGGAGTTCCTAGGCGCAGCTAATGAATAACATAACAAACGGAATAGCGCGGCACGTGCAAACATTATCGAACAGCCGAGGATTAGCTGTGCGGTCGCGGTAATTGCCTTCCTTACTGTAATAACGCGGAATATTATGTTAGGGGCTTAACGGATTATGCGTGCGCGCGGATCGCCTAATTGCGGTTATTTTCGTTTGAACGAAAATGGCCATTTCGATATCGTTCGACGCCGAGTATTTATTCCGTCGAGAGAGAACGAGAGAGAGAGAGAGAGAGAGAGAGAGAAATTACGCGAATTGTCTCGCGAATACATATTTCGCGGAGTAAAGCAAATCGTCTGCCCGTTAGATGCCAACCGAAACGTAGGCAAAGCCGATTTCACGTTAAACGCGACTAACGCCTCACCGCCGTTTGCCTAGTAAATCGGACTATATTCCGTGTCGCTTACGCAAACCTTGGATTAGATTGTTCTAAGGAAATTGAACGCAGAGCGCAGTTTAAAGTACGGTGGGTAATTTATTAAATGAATTGCACGCGTTTCGTTAAAAGAAAATATTATTTACTTTTTATCGTAATCGTTTTACTGTTAATTATAACAGTATAACAATTATCACGTATAATTTAATTATCTATAATTTGATTTTATATATTAATTTAATTATATATATATATATATATTTAATTATAACGTATATTACGGTTTATTTTTATTCCATAAAATGCTATAAATTATTCGAAAAAAACGTAGTCTAGTGGCGTCATTTGACAACTAAACGTTAACACGTGTATACATTCTCACGCGTGTGCGACATCCATATTTAATCGTCGAACGCGCTCTGGTCCATCCGATCGGCGATTTCCACCGCGAATGCAAACGCATTCGCGTTCTTCGTCCGCGACGATATAATTGCAAACATTTTCGCCCGGCGGAACGCCATTCGCAACGGGCTAACGTGTCGGCGAACCGAATCGCCTGTGTGAAAAACGTGAAAACGAATCCGTCACGGCGCCGCATGTCACGGTTCATCGAGATGCACCGACATGCGCGTCGACATTCCACGTGTATTTGGTAACGATGCACCCGGTCATCGTATATCACGACAGAGGATTCCACGTTGATTACTCGATCATCCGTGACCTGTAGAGCGTCCCTTTGTCTTCGCGTCGCGGACCGCATTTCTCTCTCTCTCTCTCTATCTCTTTCACGAGGCACACAATTTGATTTTTTGTTATTAATTACTCATTTCTATATTTAAATTTTAGCTACATAATGTAAACTTCATGTAATATCAAATCAATTTAAATTACAAAAAATAAAATTTTCAAGGCAAAAATATGCATTGGGTTAATAATTAAATTAAAATTAAAGTATGCTTCTGATAGAAACAATTTCTTTTTTTTTGCCGGCATGATTCTTAGTATCTTTTTATACTAAAAAAAAAAAAAAAGAAAGAGAGAAAGAAAAGGTTGTTGAATTCTATTTACGGGATATTCTACGCTATTTAGAAATTCTTTCTTTACGTCAATTATATCCCTGTAATCAATTCTCAATATCTCATGCAAATTCTTTTTCTCGCTATTTCGCTGGCCCCTCAATTTTGAGAGGCTTTGTCGAGTTGACATCGGCGCTCTCTCTCTCTCGAAAGCCATCATTAATCTCCTCAAATCGTTAATTAACCGTTTGATGCCCTGCCCTCGACCTGCGCGTGCAAGAGCCTTTGCCCGCCACTTGAAATCTGTTTGTTATTCGTGACAACGAAACATCGTTTAGCAGTTTGATAATCCTCGACGGGGTTGGAACATAAACGACGTCGCTTGGACTTGTTTCCGATTGGACGATAACGGGAATGAGGTTTACGGGTCATGTGGATTCGACAGAGTGATTGAATTTCGTTCGCTTTGCTGGCCTGAATAGTGCCGATTCATCCATAGCGAATAGTTATCGCTCAAGCAACCAATATATATACCTTTCTCTCTATTTGCATCGATAAATAATAGACAGTTTAAAATCGCTACATAATTATAACGTTTATCGGACAAAATTGCTATTTATTATTTCATTGCGTTTAAAAAAAAGAAAATGTATTTGAAAATTTATATTAAAATAATTAAGTAAAATTGGAGAATGATAAGATAATTTATCATTAAAAAGAATATAGCTCAGGGACATTTTGATACATGTGAAATATATAGATTTTTTATTTACAACATTTCAAAAACTCTCTGCTATTGAGAGCCATTTTTGTTATGACGGTATAAATGGATAAAATTGCGGCTACAATGTTGCGGAAAATATCAAAAATAATTCTCTACCAAAATTGTATGACGTTTTTTTTTGTGTAAAGGAACTGGATTTTTTGTGCGAATTTGCGTTTAGATAGCTTTGTTTATTTATAATATTTTTATATATTTATTTCGGTATAATATTTTTATTTTATTTTAAAAGTAATAGTTTCGGAAAAAATATATATTATTTCAGCATTATATAAAATATTCGAATTTCCTTCACGAGTGTCTAAATTTCTCTTAATGTATAAGAAGAGAGCAGATTATTTTCACTTTTAAATATTTCTATTTTATGATCTCCATTTTTTGTATATAAACGCAAAATAAAATTGAAGCATCTTTGCAATCCGTGAAACATTAAAATACAATCAAATAATCTAAAATTATTTCTGTGTTATGCCGCGAGAAGAGAAGAGGGGGGATATTCTCTTATTAATAATACAATTTATATCATAATTGATTATTGTCAAATGGTTTTTCGAGATGGAGATATATATTTTCAACATGATAATAGAAACTGAGTAGACTAAGCTTGTTGATCGATTGACGAGAGAGCCGATCTTCTCTCGAGATTAGTGCAGAGACTTGTAGAAGGGGCACGGGAAGCTTAACGGACATACGCCTACCTTGGATCGGCCGTGTAAATGCGTACATAGTCGGATAATTCAGGCCGGTCTGAGTTAGGTTGTTGGGGTCACGTCGGCGCTAAGGGATGATTCCTCCCTTGGCTACACAACAATAGTCATTAACGGATTAGATACGTCGACGAGAACGTTGACGTCCATGACAGCGTTGAAGAAGACGATAGCCAGTGCCGGCGATGATAGTGACAGTGATGACGATATAATGGGCATTGATGATCCGTTTATGGAAGCGTACAAAGCCGAGATTCGCAGCTATATACATATATGTATATATACTCCCCTAAATCATCGAAGATCCTCGCGCGGAAGCCGATATATCGGGAATTTGTCTCGTTATGAGCAGCGTCAAGTACCAAGTGGAATAGCTTATCTCGCTAAGTATCTAAGAACGATCTTCAGGAATACAAGCGAACAATAGTATACATTTTATATCTTGTATACGAATTCTCAATTGTAGCGCGAATCTCGGTTCTTTTTTAACATTCTCAGACTAATTCAACGACTCAGACGCGACGAAACAAAGGGGGTTTTCGGGACGTTTCGCAAAGTAGAATATGCAAATTACGGGATCCGGGATTCGCGGGTGTTCGCTGAGTGAAAAATGTACGTATTAATCGCGTGCGGCTTGAGGGTCATCTCGGGATCCATAATCAGAGCGCTCAGGATTTGTATCTCATGTATAAGGATGCGATATGCCGGAAGGGATCTTATACGTGTATAACTCAACCACTATATTCATACATGCACATTATGTATACGGGTACATAGATCGCATCAGAGCAACCGTCACCCAACACACACATTAAAAGGTACGAGACCTCTTCATGAAACATTCAAGGTCCGCTCTTCCCGTTGATCCTGATGTACTCGGCCATGCTCGTCCTCTACATCTACTCCGTTTCGCCGTCCTAACATTTTCGCAAATCGTTCGCCAATCAAAGCACAGATCCGTGTATGATAAAATGATTATTTTTATTGTCTGTATAAAGCATGACAGAAAGAAGCTAAATTAATTAATTATTTACGGAATTCAAAGATTGCAATTTTATATAACTAAAATTTTACTATACGCGATGTCTCTTTGCCGGCAGAATTTAATTCGGATCTTATCGATTATGTCATTTAAACGTTTTTCAAATACTTTATATCGACAGTAACATTCACGTAATAGAGTGACAAGGATAATAGCGAAATGTGCAGATATTTTTACGTAAGGTATCATTAGTCGATACTTTTATGTGCAATGTTATAATACCGCGCGCAATTATTAAGCTGCTGTTGTCGGCGTTACTTGTAAAATCTTTTGTCGTGCATTTGTCTGGTTAACGAGGCTGCATTCGAGGCGAATAACAACCGACGACGAGATTTTGAACTCTTGCGATACTTTAGCGACCAATTCGAACTCTCTCCGTTCTCCTCCTCCGTTTTCTTAGCTGGAAACTTTCCAACTCGATCCGGAATATTGCGTAATTTGGCCACGCATGCCGTGATTTGGCTTAATAAATTCTTGCGTCCACGAGAAAAATTAGCGGTCGAGTAGCGGGAACGCTCGTTAACGATTTAACTTTGGTTGTGCGCCGTTCAACCGTAAAAATTTACCATTCGAACATTCCTCTATTTTCCTCTTCACAATAATTGGCAATGTCCGAACAATACGCGGCGGTGTACAACAGACAGCTATACTATTAAATTTAATATCCTATCCTTATTCGAAACGCAATCTGGATTCTGTCATGTGTTTTATTGTGTTCAATTGTTTGAAAAACATTTATTAAAATATGTATCAATCGCATCCGTTATTTTAGGATTTTCAATTAAAAAATTCGCAGAAAAAATGTAGTGAAAAAAATATTTTGTTGAAAAACAAGAGATCACACGATTCTCCAACGCGCTTCTCTATTACGAGGAGTATGCA
Source organism: Prenolepis imparis (assembly GCF_030444845.1). Classification (NCBI taxonomy): domain Eukaryota; kingdom Metazoa; phylum Arthropoda; class Insecta; order Hymenoptera; family Formicidae; genus Prenolepis; species Prenolepis imparis. The sequence continues at coordinate 2,478,591 of NW_028141165.1, forward strand.
GTAAAATCTTTTTTTTTTTTTTGCAGCATTCTTCTGTTAAGAATCCCTCACATATGCGTAGATAAAAAAGTAGAGCCTAAAGACTTTTTCGTTGGACACACTCGTCATTTTCCAAACGTCACTTTTCGCGGTGTACAGTCTTGGAAAATTACCTCTGTCTCATACGGGTCGACTACTTCGGGGTAGATCGAAGGGGAAGTCACTCGCGCGCAAAATGAAAGTCGGCTAGTAAAGGAGCTTGCGCGGCCCCTGCTGTCGCGTAGGCTCGCAAGATTCGCAAGCGCAGGGGGATGAATGGGGATGAGAGAGCGGAAGGGGAAGGGGGACCTCTCTGTGACAACGACGAGCTTAATAAGCTACGAGGCTTAATTTCGTTCGACATTGTGCGCGCTACATATCCGTCGCTCAACCGTATAATTCCTTTAGTCTCGCAGGATATGTTACTTACGCGTGAATGCATTTAAAATGCCGCGTACACGAAGCACGGAAACAAAGTATGCATGGGAACAAAAAATAATAGAAAAGCTACGGAATTTTTTCCGTAAAAGTTATTTCGGCAGTTAATTCGCAGAGTGCAGTTAGTCAATTTTGTTTTTTAATAAAGAACGAAAAATCGCGATGAAAATATATCGCGCGATATTTCAAAATTCGCTGTTTTTTCGAAGGAGAAATTCGTACTTTTAATTAGCCGAGAAGAGTTTCGTCTTTTCCGTGAGCAGCCTATCGTTCGCTTACATCGCGATTGGATAAACGTTTTATGTTACTTCGGCTATCAACCGTCTGTGCTGCGCAAGCCCTGGGCAAAGCCGTGCGCTCTTCCAAGTTCCTCACCGTAATCGGATATCCTTTTCCGGGAGCCGTAAATGTGTATACCGATTTTACTGGCCCGGCGGGGGAGCCCACCCTCTTCGTTAACGCATTAATTAACGTTCCTGCCGACGGAACGGCTATAAAGACTTCGTTACCGCCGCTACCGGGGCTTTCGTTCTAACGTTGAATTCCGCGTCACTTAACACAGTGACTCTGCCTGGATTATATACGCGAGACGTATTTCTCCGGACGACGAATATCTTAAGGTACGACGAACGTTGGGGTAGAGAGATAAGAAGGGGAGAGGAGAGAGGATTAGGCGAGCAGAATCTCGTCGCGGAAATCGGCGCCCCGATTGTAATAAACTTATCGCAATTAATAATCGTGGAATAAGAAACTTGGGTCCACCGCGTGCGCGATCGTCGTCGCCATTTCAATCAAATTAATCGGACGACGAGTCGGATGAGATGTTATAAAAAATCGCCGTGGAATACTATAAAATTATATCTCGACCAGCGTGAACGCTCGGAGTCAGCGCGTAGATTTACGACGCGCGATAAACGCACCGAATGTGATATAGATGGTGACTATATCGAGTCCGACGTAATCTTTTAGTACGATACTAAAACAAGCATATTAGGCGTTCGAGATTAATTTGTATAAATTACGATACGACGTTGATGTTTGCTGACACGATAAGCATCCGCAGCGTCGCCTCATCACAAATGACTTATAATGACGCGTGACACTTTTTTCTATAGTAATTGATAATTATATCTATAATGATGGACATTCAATGTGCATTATCTATAATCTTGAATTGTTTCAAATGTTACTCGAAATTATGTTACTGAAATTTTGGAGATCTTGCGACTGATTTGTAAATAAAGGTCAACATTCTTATACAATATAATATAAAATGTATTATGAAAATTCATATTTATGTCAAGAAAAATGTCAAACGTTTAATAAAAAATTTAACATTTTCTATCTGGGAGACTATTAAAGAGGGGCGTTCAAGATTTTTGAGACAAAAATTTCAAGATTTTTTCCAAACTTTGTAAAAATTTTTCTTTCCGAATAGTATTAAGAATAAATTGTTTGAAAACTTTAAAAAAGAAAATCGAAGGCGCGAATTATTTTATCATAGGGAAGCAGTCGCGGATGTGCCAGATCGATATACGCATTACTTGAATGACAACGATTTTTCCTATCGGTCGCGTTAGATGATTAATGCCGCGGTCTTAGGGGACGCGTCATTGTTGCCGCTGTCGACTAATAGATACAAATGTACGCATTATGCGTCGCGATGTAATTACAGTTTAAGGTAATTAAAGTAAGCCGGCCGGCCGGCTGTGTCGTGACTATGGGCATCTCTCTCTCTCGTGTAACCGCTATCCACCCATATTGTCCGAGCGTTCTGGAAAAGCGCCCGGGTTTATTTAGCGCCGTCAGGGACGGTTTAAGCCTTCTGTCCACATTTTCTCCGTTAACCGGCATCCTAATAAAGTCGGTTCCAACTTGCCTCCCTCTCTCGTTTCTTCTCGTTTCTCTCATTCTTTTCCTCCGCGAAGTCGTCACGCCCGAGAAAGCCGAGAAATTCCGCTGCGAGAATAATTCGCGACGTTTGCCGCGCGACCCGAGTTCTTGCATATTTTACCGCGTCAATTTAACGGAGATTGTCACCGGCAAACAAGATACTTTAGTGCGATTTAGAAATTATGCGGAGTGTATTTATAAATATGCCATCGTATTACATTGCAGATAATTATCTGTATTGAATAAGAAAAGCAAAATATATCTTGAAATGGAAAATAAAAATATCGATGTATAAGTTACTTTATATATATATATATTTCTCTTATATATTGAATTATAAAATTGAATGATAAATAATTAATGTGAGAAGTAATAATTTATCTGTATATGTTTATTGAAATCCTATTTGAAATATTTAGAGTTGATTTACGAATCGGAGAAACATTTTAAATATGTATTTCATAAAGTAGAAACTTTAAATCAAAATGTATACATAAATGATAAAATATTTGAATACTATTTTCTTTAATTAGTACTTATTCCATTTTTTTCTCTTATGATTTACCTTTTTTCGATTCGTTTTCTTATTAAAAGGTTTTATTATTTATTATTAAATCATATTAATGATCTTTTTAAATTAGCATGAGAAAAGTAAAGAATGGTCATATGGTGACATAAATGCATATTTATCTTGTTACATTTCTAATTGTTTTTACTACATAACACTTAAAATAATATTTGAGATAAGACAATAAATGATATTAAAAAATAATGCGTTTGAAACTTTAAATATTATTTTAGATAAAAATTATTAATTCTCTCAAAATTTGTTTAATTTTAATTATTACGTTTTTAATATTTTCTGCGCTTCTATCATATTTTCGCGGAAAAAACATTAAATTTTAATAATATTGAAATGAAATTATTTTAAAATGTTTATTTTCAAAAGTTTACATTTTTGAAATATATTTTACTAATATATTTTACTACCGATGAAATATATTGAAATATATTTTACTATATATATACCGATTGATGCACAGATGATCGTGTCTGCGTCATCAACAACGTAGGTCGGATACCGATAATATCAAAATATCGCCAATCCATCCATCCATCCATCCACATCCCCAGTCACTACTTTACTTTATATTCTCCGATCGAAGGATGCAATAGTAGTCCCCGTGGAGCGATGGCTTCCGCCGTTTAATTTTCCTGTTTCGTATCACGCTGTTGGTTTCGCTTACGATTCGCAGTATAGGTCGAAAGGAGGTGAAGAAAGGAGATGGGAAAAGGTCACGGCAAAACCGCCATCTCCGCAGAATCCCTCTCCCTCTTTCTCGACTGAGTTCGTCATAGAGAATATATTACGTATAGGACTTGGCTTTGATCTGGACCAGACCTCGGATTATGCGGGCCTCTCGGCGCACGAGGCGCGTCTTCGTGTGGACCCTCGGTCCACATGGCGATGCTGCGAGCACCGTATACATATGTGTGCGAGTACGCGCGTGGAAGCCTAACCGAGCAAAGTGCATTACTCATATAGAGTAATATACGAGCGTGCTGGTTATCAGAAGAGAAGCTCAGAGAAACCTTACACATGCCCGAAACAGAGGACGTAAGTCCGTAGAATTATTGCTCTATGGGTTTCCATGCCGATCGAGTATATGTATACACATACATGTTGTACATATAAGACAATCGTAATAAGCACAAAAGCATATTGAACTCTGATATTGTAGTTTCTCAGCGTAATCTATAATATACATATATGTGGATGACTGAAACATATTTTACATTTCAAACTTTAATTTAAAATAAAATTATAATCTAATGTATATATGTATATAAAATTTTTAATATGTATTAATTACGATATTAATTACATATAAATCTTGATTCTGATTCATCCTAATTAAGTATCTGTTCGAAAGTTTGACAAATAGAGGTCCTTCAACACGAGTGTCGCGCGAGATGCCGATAAGTCTGACCAGTTATTTGTACGTACTACTGACGCAAGTCTACGGATTCATTCCTGGATTAATAATGCGCGACAGCGTTAATTTCGCTTGATATTTATGTAGATCTATGTGACGTGACAATAGATGAGGATACCTATATTTAGACATCTCCAATGCTTTTTGTGCCCTCTCCCCTCTCCCCTCTCTGCGTTCTAAGGATTCTAAGGGATAGCGCGACAAGACGTCTTATCTCTGTCAAGTAGAGAGTGCACTCTCCGGACAATTGGAATTAAATTAAACTTATCAGACGCGTTCGTCGACCCTGATTTCGTTACGCGAGAGCATCGCAACGACGTTTTCCCTTGGTATGATGAACGAAATCGACGGTGTTGTAACGTGCAAAATCGTGCGAAGAATTCCTATATCGAACGTTTCCGGATCATCGTGCAGATTTGACGGGAAAAGCGTTATTTCACGTTTTAACATTATATCATTATCGAACTTTATAATGCCGCGTATTAATTTATATTTACGATTTACGTCATACTATCATTTATCGCTTCTAAAGTTTACATTTGCGTCGCTTTCCACGTAAATGGCTCGTACTGTCAACCATATCCTTCCCGGACGGAACCGACCATGTTATTCCCGGAGATGAAAACATACCGTCGTACAGACGGACGTTTCAGTGATTTTAGTCTGTCGCTGTAGGGAAACGCGGAACGAGGAGGAACGTTTAAGCACCGCGGAAAATTCAATTTGGAAAAGCGATCCGGTCTTGCGTATCTCGGCTTCAATTTACCAGTCTCGAAAGGATCGTGCTCCCGTTATGGATACTGCGGATTCGACGTGAACTCCATATCGCGTTGCCAATAGAAACCAGAAACCGTATCAACCCCCGGGGCTGATGGAGCGCCCGCTTTTGCCCATAACGGAGGCAAGTTTATTTCCGCATGTCGGCTTCTTAATTTAGAACGATCCGTATCCCGAGAACGCCACGGAGCGTATGCTGATGAAATTGTTTCTTAGTGGACGAAAGACGCGAAAACATTCGCTATTTACCTGACTTTAAGGGTCGGCACGATTAAAGTCGGACGAATAGCTTTATATCTACGTTTACCTTTAATCCTTTAGAACGCGTAGAAATTATGTCTTTTTTATGATTTTTATACATATGTTTAAATTTTTTTTTTTTTTTTCACGTTGCCTATTAATTTTTATGCTTCGTATAACTATGTATTAGTATTACGAAACCATTAGTCTATAACATATAGAGGGGCATAATCTCGAGGAAGAGTTATATAAGCACGAAGCCATTTACTTATCTGTCCATTGAATGCATCCTTCAATGTATTCATCCTTTGTAAGAAGTTGCCGTCCGCGATTAACGATACCGATTGTTATACCTTTCCGAGAAGAGCAGACCATCAATACGTCGATACTGTATGACGTTAGAATAGCGATTGTGCGTTTTGAAATAACTTTTCTTAAACCGACGATAGGCCCTTTGAAACAGTTTTATCCTGCCTTTCATACGTACAATGGTTATTAGCATGATCCATCGAGAAATCCGCCGAGATAGAAATGTAATTTTTGAAAACTATTATGCTTCCATTATATCGCTACAATACTTTGATATTATGACTGATATATGAAATTTACGAACATAAATTGTTGAAGAGCTCAAATTTTTTTCTTCGAATATTTACCGAATTTATAACAAAATTATTATACGCGCACACGAGAGAAAGAAAGTATTATTATAAGTGATGCCTCTATATAAAATAAATGAAAATAACACAATAAGTAGATATTAATGGAAAAGTTTGGAAAATAATGCGACGATCCCGGGGATAAGTTCGTTCAACATGTACTCGCAGAATCGCGGAGAGAGATAATGTTTAAATAAGCTCAGCTTTCTCTCCGTGCTACGCTACGAATAACTTCACTTCAAGTTTGAATGTCACGTCCAATAGGAGCGTTAGAATATGCCGTTTGCTTTTCAACGTAGAGAGACATAGGGAGAGTTGCCAGTTGAGCTTATTTCATTTCATCGGCGCTGAACAAAGTTCTGGATAACGTTGTAAGTTAGCCGGATCACAGACTGCGCTCGCAATCAAACTGTCAACCGGAATCGTGCCGGAATCGACACTGAGCAATGTCTATAATATCCTCCCCCGTATATATATCGTATAGCCAATCAGAATCGCGAGATATCCGTCATTCCGATACAAAGGGAATTGCAAAGTACATTGCTATTGCGTCCTGATTTGGCGACGTTACGTCCTGATCACGCGCGTTACCAGAATGCTATTGCAATCTGTTTTAGTATGAAGTAGTGGAAAATGTAAATATAATACGAGATGATTACACACAAGCAGAAAATTAAAGCGATAATTTATCATAATCTACAATATTGCGTAAATATAATTACAGGTGGAATCTAATATAATGGGTGTTTTTGCTTCCAATAATTAATTTCGACGATAATGCGTTTCAAGCTTGTTATAATTACGCATAAATGTGTATTATATTTATATGCGATAACATTTATATACATGTATATATGTCTGATATAATTCTCGTAAATCTATTACTTTGAAAGATTGCAAAATGAAAAATGATTTAACTCACCAGTACGATGTGCAACGGAAGAGTTGTAGTATAAAACGTTGTATAATCTGTAAAACACAAATACATTTAAATTAAAGCGAGATGTCCAAAAAATAAAAATAACTTATTTTTCAAGAAATAATTACTCCGCGAATTTAATCTTTCCGCGTAATTAATTCTCCTCATATATATACATATAAGTCTTTAATAACAAAATTACCAACTTTCCGATTAAAATTAAATTCAATTAAATAAGTTAGAAGATAATTAAAATTTAATTATAATTAAAATGTTTTTCTTAAATATAAACTTTTATAAAGTAAAATAAATATAAAAATCAAATGTCCCTATGCAAATAAATAATTTATATAATTATATAAATTATTTGTCTAAAAGACTCTTTTAGATTTTATTTAGATGTTTATCTAAATCACATCGTATTTTAATAAAAAAGTTTATATTTAAAAAGATTTTCCTCAAAATTAGAAATATTTTTTATAAATATCAATTTAGAGAAAAAACAAAAAATATTACAAAATAATCATTTAAGCGTATATAATTATATCTATAATTATAGCTAAACGATTTATCTATATATTTATTTATATAATTATATGTAATAAATCTATTATTATAAATTTTGAGCACACGGTGTGAATTAAAATAATTAATAAATATTTACTTTATTGAAAAATATTAGTTATAAAATATTTTATTAAATTTTGAAATATATTTAAAAATTTAGTTAATTCATGCGTACACATATGCATTATTTATTACAGTAATATGGATCACAATCACAAAACAAGCAATTAATTTCAGTTATAAGAATACATTAAATAAGTTACAAATTCCTCACCCCACGGTTGTTTCGTCGTCGCCCGATGCCACCCTGGACCTCCTCCTCCTCTCTCGTTGATCCTTGATTGCTCTTTCGTGGCACTCACACGCGGTTAATTACGGTTAATCGTTTATACTAATAAAGAAAAAAAACGATCGCACACCCGACATTAATTGCACGCAACGCGCATTTTATTATTTATATCACGACGGAAGAACGAATGTGAAAATTACGATCCACTCGACACTCGAAAATTATCCAGCAATGTTACAATTAACGATAATTAGCTTGCGTAATTGATTAACTTCCGCGATAAACGGCACGTTGAATTATCGTGATGATGGTTATTTAATTTAAGCAACGAAATGGCACGAACTACATATATTGTTGAATGAAAGCACGCAATTTTATTACTTGGTACAGTATATAAATATAAATAAACATGCAAGTTAAAATTAAAGATAAATATCGAACTACGATTATTTGACAAGATGGTTAGAATTTGTCGACAGATTTCCTCCGAATGATTCTGGCGAAATACGCGTTCGATCCTGATGTAGAAACGTTCAATCTACAATGCGATTGATAAATATTCAAGTGTAGAGTTAATAATCAGATGTATTTACTAATTAAATGCGTCGCGACGTCATTCGATCCGCCCTGTATTCGTTGACGTTTTGTTCAACACGAAAATGATATTGGCTTCGCGCTGATATATTATCGAGTTAATGAAGTCAGAAATGATGTAATCGAAAGTTAATTTTACAAGCGCGGTAGATCATCCCGAAAATCCTGCGAGAAATACATGTATATTATTAATAAACCTTCGATTTATCGTGCCATTTTGTTGCGCGAATCAAATACACAGTTGTCGTCGCGATACTTTTGCACGTGTCGTTTATTACGAGAATTAAACAATGACGAGCTGATTATCGTCAATTGTTACAATCATGGAGAATCGAATACCTCTACGCAGGTGTTATATTACGCGAATATTACTGCGACTCGCTCGCGCGTCATCATACGAATGACGTCAAGACGAACGACGATTTCGACTTCCCCACGACGCACTTGGGAGTCGCACGACGGGGCGTGTGAATAACGCCGTACGCGACGAACAACGTATTCGTGGAAGAAGCTTCCAAATACTTGCACTCGCGTCACTTTTCTTCGTTCGCGACGCGCGGCGACGCCGGGCTTTAGCAATAACATCTTCGACGCGTTTCGATAAAACGCGAGAATCGCGAGAGCTTATTCGCGCGCGACCGATGCTCCATTTCCGCGTCGCCGCTTTTTCCCAGGCCCACTTCTCGGAAGGCCTCGTCGAACGACGAAGACGACTTCCCCGCGACGCACTCGGGAGTCGCCAATATTCACGAATCGGGCACTACGCTTATTCGCTCTATTTCCTACTGAATATTCAACGCGGAAATCGCGGAGATCGTGCAGAAGCTTCACCGATTATTTATTAGCGAGCGCGTATCGTATTTCGCCGACGCCACGAAAGTATCGTCGATGGAGAAAAGATGATCAAGATGGCGGCGCGACCTTTGCTGACTAACGGCGGCTCGAGTCGGAAGGGTGAACGCGATTTCGGGAGAACGAACGTCGAGCGAGATTCACAGCCGACGAGATCTCGCGCGGGCGATCGCGAGCACGATATTGGTATACGATAATTAACAGTACGGACTCTAATTGATATACATTCGCGTACTTTCACGGAGCGACGAGGAGTGTCCGACCGTTGAACGTGAACAATGAATGCATGAGGGCACTGGTGCCAACTTCGGAACGTGCAACGGTGCAACATCGAGCGCATCGGTGTATGTGGCGACATCTCGCGGTACAACTTGGGGCGTTTCGCGTCCCGAAACTGGCATTAATGCCAGATGATATTTTAAGGGCCGGGTTTCACCATCTCCGATTAAGGGCCAATTTCACCAACGTCGGTTAACTTTAACCTCCGGTTAAACTATATCTTTGTCTCGTTTCAGATACGTTCATTAAAAAGAGACAAACATATAGTTTGACTGGAGGTTAAAGTTAACCGATGTTGGTGAAACTGGCTCTTACTCAATCGACCGATTAAACTATATCTTTGTCTCTTTTCAGCTACGTTCTTAAAAAGAGACAAAGATATAGTTTAATCGGCCGATTGAGTTAATCAGAGATGGTGAAACCGGCCCTAAGAGCCACTTCGACCAACTCTGATTAATTTTAATCGACGATTAAACTATATTTTAGTCTCTTTTTAAGTATCTGAAAAGAGACAAAGATATAATTTAATTGTCGATTAAAATTAATCAGAGTTGGTTGAAGTGGCTCTAGTTTACGTTCGGAAATATATTCACCTAAGATGAAGCGTCGGGAGAACGAACGTTGAGCGAGACTCACAGCCGACGAGATCTCACGCGGACGATCGCGATTACAATATTGGTATACGATAATTAACTGTACAGACGCTAATTAATATACATTCACGTACTTTCACGGAGCGAAGACGAGCGTGCGACCTCAGGATCTCAGGAACAATGCGAAAGTGTACTTGAAGTGAGTAACATTCTAGATTAGAGCGAAGCGTCGATTGACCAATCACGACAGAGAGATACTCGTCTTCCGATTGGTCGACCAAAATTGGTCCACCAATCGAAACTCAGTATCTCTGTCCTGATTGGTCAGTCGTGCGCTTCACTCAAGGTGAATATATTTCCGATCACAATCTAGAATGTTACTCACTTCAAGTACACTTTCGCATTGTTCAAGATCAACGGTCGTGCGCTCGTCACCACTCCGTCAAAGTACGTGAATGTATATTAATTAGCGTCTGTACGGTTAATTATCCAATATACCAATATTGTAATCGCGATCGTCCGCGTGAGATCTCGTCGGCTGTGAGTCTCGCTCAACGTTCGTTCTCCCGACGCGACGCTTCACCTTAGGTGAATATATTTCCAAACAGAAACTAGAGCCACTTCGACCAACTCTGATTAATTTTAATCGACAGTTAAATTATATCTTTGTCTCTTTTCAGATACTTAAAAAGAGACTAAAATATAGTTTAATCGTCGATTAAACTATATCTTTGTCTCTTTTCAGATACGTTCTTAAAAAGAGACAAAGATATAGTTTAATCGTCGATTAAAGTTAATCAGAGTTGATCGAAGTGGCCCTTAAAATATTATGGCCGGTATTCATAGTCGGTTCTTATATTTAAGACTGTCTTAAGTACAATCTTAAGATGTGATTGGTTAATCACATCTTAAGATTATACTTAAGACAGTCTTAAATATAAGAACGGACTATGAATACCGGCCTATGTGGCATTAATGCCAGTTTCGGGACGTGAAACGCGCCAAGTTGTACCGCGAGATGTCGCCACATACACCGATGCGCTCGGTGTTGCACCGTTGCACGTCCCGAAGTTGGCACCAGTGCCCTCATGCATTCATTGTTCACGTTCAACGGTCGGACACTCCTCGTCGCTCCGTGAAAGTACGCGAATGTATATCAATTAGAGTCCGTACTGTTAATTATCGTATACCAATATCGTGCTCGCGATCGCCCGCGCGAGATCTCGTCGGCTGTGAATCTCGCTCGACGTTCGTTCTCCCGAAATCGCGTTCACCCTTCCGACTCGAGCCGCCGTTAGTCAGCAAAGGTCGCGCCGCCATCTTGATCATCTTTTCTCCATCGACGATACTTTCGTGGCGTCGGCGAAATACGATACGCGCTCGCTAATAAATAATCGGTGAAGCTTCTGCACGATCTCCGCGATTTCCGCGTTGAATATTCAGTAGGAAATAGAGCGAATAAGCGTAGTGCTCGATTCGTGAATATTGGCGACTCCCGAGTGCGTCGCGGGGAAGTCGTCTTCGTCGTTCGACGAGGCCTTCCGAGAAGTGGGCCTGGGAAAAAGCGGCGACGCGGAAATGGAGCATCGGTCGCGCGCGAATAAGCTCTCGCGATTCTCGCGTTTTATCGAAACGCGTCGAAGATGTTATTGCTAAACCCCGGCGTCGCCGCGCGTCGCGAACGAAGAAAAATAACGCGAGTGCAAGTATATTTGGAAGCTTCTTCCACGAATACGTTGTTCGTCGCGTACGGCGTTATTTACACGCCCCGTCGTGCGACTCCCAAGTGCGTCGTCGGGAAGTCATCGTCGTTCGTCTTAACGTGATTCGTATGACGACGCGCGAGCGAACAGATAGCGGCGCGAGTCGCAGTGATATTTGCGTAATAATACCTGCGTAGTATTCGATTCTCCATGATTGTAACAATTGACGATAATCAACTGGTAATTGATTAACTGTCGAGTGGATCGTAGTTTTCGCATTCGTTCTACCGTCGTGATATAAATAATAAAATACGCGTTGAGTGTAATTAAAAACGATTAACCGTAATTGATCGCGTGTGAGTGCCATGAGAAAGCAATCAAGGATCAATGAGAGAGGAGGAGGAGGCCCAGGGTGGCATCGGGCAACGGCGGATTAATCGTGGGGTGAGGAATTTGTAACTTATTTAATGTATTCTTATAACTATGAAATTAATTGCTTGTTTTGTGACGGTGATCTATATTACTGTAATAAATCATGCAGATGCGTACGCATAAATTAACTAAATTTGTAAATATATTTAAAAATTTAATAAAATATTTTATAACTAATATTTTTTAATAAAGTAAATATTTATTAAATATTCTAATCCACATATTGTGTTCAAGATTTATAATTACATATAATTATATAATTAAATAAATAAATACATATATAAATCGTTCAGGTATAATTATATACTCATAAATAATTATTTTGTAATATGTAATTTTTGTTTTTTCTCTAAATTGATATTTATAAGAAAATTTTCTAATTTTGAAAAAAAAATCTTTTTAAATATAAACTTTTATTAAAATACGATATAATTTAGATAAACATGTAAATAAAATCTAAATAAAAAATCGTTTAGACAAATAATTTATAAAAATATATAAATTATTACGAATAATTTATATAATTATGTAAATTATTTATTTGCATAGGGACATTAGATTTTTATATTTATTATTAAAAGTTTATATTAAAAAAAAACATTTTATAATTAAATTTTATAATTATTTTTTAATTTTAATTAAATTCAATTTTAACAGGAAATCAGATAATTTTGTTATTAAAGACTTATATATATATGAGGAGAATAAATGAAAGATTAAATTCGCGGAGTATAATAATTTCTTGAAAAATAAATTATTTTTATTTTTTTGGACATCGCTTTAATTTAATTGTATTTGTGTTTTACAGATTATACAACGTTTTATACTACAGCTTTCTTGTTGCACATCGTGCTGGTGAGTTTGTTGAATAATTATTTTTATTTTACAATCTCTGGAGTGATATATACATTATTTATGAAAATGACAGTCCTGATGGTAATAGATATTTACGAGAATTATATCAGAGTATAAAATACACACATATATAATGCGCAATATTTCTTATAACTCGTTTATCTTTATAACCGAAATGTATCATTTTCGTGATATCTATTAAAAAATAGTTTCACGCACACCGCGATTTTTCGGAATATATTATCTTTATACGGCCTTTCGCAATCCCCTATTCAGCGCGGATTTAATTACAGACTAAATATTAGCCGCCGACAGAGAAGGAGATTTTGATGGACATTACAACCGGTATTGTGTTGTGCGGACTAATAATAATCCAGCGCGGTAGAAAGAGAGGCCGGAGCGGAGCGCGTTTGAAGTACGTGTATTGTTAATGTATTGCGTAATTAGGTGCATTGCACGGTTAGGAACAGTAGAAATTCGGTTTCGCGCAAATTTTGCCCACCGCGCGATATTCACCAGGTAGGGTTGTTTTACCACGTTAAATCCACGCTCTACGCGCGGGATTGTGTTGCTCTCTTTGTCCGGGATAACTAACAGCCGCGTTGATGCGGACGTAGTCAAAGTTATCGCGCGGAGTATGCGCTAAATGTTTGATGCGTCACCCCTCTCACTCTCTGACCTCGTTCGCCATCCCGGGAGCTGATGATACGCGTCGCGCTCGTGCGAAAAATAAAACAACGAGGTTTTTCCGTTTGTACACATAGACAGGCAAAACGCCGGAGTTCGAGATCTCGGTTATAGCTTGTGGGGAAAAATTCATCAGAATCCGAAAGCCGCGCGGAGCGATCCTCTCGAGAGATCGGAACACACATCCGGCGATTAGGTTTTATATATCTCTCGTGCAAGCTCGAAAGCTGACTTTTCCGCGCGCGCGACCGTTTATTCCGGCTCCATGATCTTCATCTTTCTGTCATGACCGTAAAAGACACGCGGTAAAGCTGCAGAGGGAGGATTATGGAAAACTTGCTGAAACTCGGCCACTTTCCGTGATTGCGGCTACCGTTGGGCGCTGTCGTTGCTTCTTTTTCACGACTTCGTGGATTATTTACGTCTTTCCGCGCGGGTTGTCGGCTATCTCGCCTCGTATTCCCTTGCTTTATGCTCTAAAAGGGGTGGAAGGAGCGAGAGGTGGAGGACGCAGGTGTAAGCTCGCCGAAAGTTTTCATTTCTCAATCTTTTCGCCGGCGCGCTCGAGGCACTTTATTATTTTGCAGGAAACATTCCGCGCAATCGTTTTTCGCGAGTGTGTTACCTTGATACGAGGCGATAAGGTGCGAGATTGTGCGACTCTTTAATAAGTTTAACGTTCGTATTCGGTCTCGCGACGACGCTGACGGCGATGTACGTACGTTTATCCGATAATTACAATCGCGGGCTAATTGACCCGACGCGGAATCTCGTCGAATATGGCTCTCCCGTGTATACATATAACTATATACATAGACGCGCTCTTATGCGCTCGTTTATGCACCGACCGCCTCGAAGAGAGCTTTCACGGGCCGCCTCTCCAGTTCTGTTGTTTCATTTCGCTGCCTCTGGATCGGCGCCGCCTTTGTCGTACGCCCGCGCGCGCCGTTTAATTACGAACCTGGAGAGAGCTACGCAACGTGCACGCTCTCTCGTCTCTCTCTCTCTCTCTCTCTCTCTCTCTCGTTCGCCACTTTGTTCGCTATCCTCTCGCCGCGATCGTCCCGACAACCGTGAATCGATCGGGGCTCCCCTTTTTCGGCGAACGTCTCGCTTGTAGTTTTTCAAGTCAATAATAAGATAAGCCAGTGTGACGCTTGATAGCGATTTTGTGATTTAGATTGTATACTCGGATCTATTTTTCAATATAAATAATATTAAATAATTAATTTAGCACATTTTTTAAAAATATTTTATTTCTTAAATTTTAATTTAATTTAAATTTAATCTAAATAATATATAGAAAAATTTGTTAATCTCTTTCTTCAATGATACACTTTCGCTCCAATTTTAAAGAGAATAATAGCAAACGTTAACGCCGATTTTACATCAACTTCGCGGTTCATTAGAAGCGGATTGTCGTAGGTCATGGCATCTCGGGGAAACTTTATCGTACTTCGGAAAGATACATATCATGTACCGACAAAAATATCGCTCGCGGTCCTTTGACAGTGGGAAGAAGTTTTTGCGGAAGGGGAAAGCGCGATGAGATCGCCGAACGCGGGACTTTTTGCTAGCGTCGCGACGGAGAATATTAACACAGAGCTTCGTCGAGGAAAACCGCTCGCGGTTACCGGCGACGATGACGACAACGACGACGACAACGACGACGATAGCTACGACGGTAAAGAGGTTTGTGCGAGAGAAAGAGGCGTGCAAGAGGACGAGAAATAATAGCAGTGTCCTCGGCGGTTTTGGACGGCTGCGGTTTCCTCTGCAGTTCGCAAACCTCTCTTCCTCCTCTCCATCGTTTTAGCCACCCTCCCTCTCCATTCCACGGTCGCACCTGTCGATTTCGTTCGGTGAAAAGCTACCCGGTGACCGCATCACCTTTTAGCGTTTCCGCTAGACCGGCTTGCTTAGTTTGGCGTACATTCGTTTCTCGGTAACTTTGGAACATTTAGCTTTCTTCGGGACAGATATGGGAGTTGTACGTTTCTAGAAGCGCAATGATAAAAAGTTGCACGGGCGAATAATATATATATTTTCCGAATCGAATTGTGGGTATCATTGTGATAAAAAGTTTTTGCGATATGAGGGTGTATATTCTTAATATACGTCACGCATAAAATTAATAACGTATCTTCAACTGGCAGCTTACGAAATAACATTAACTTCGCGGTCAGTTTAATTTAAGTGCACGTTAAGTGCATGGAAGGTAAATCGTATTTTAGCCCTTCCTGAAACTAGAAACTCAAGAGACCGGTTTGGGGAAAGTAATCTACGTAAAATTACATTCTCTCTATCGCGGGGGACGTGTAAAGACTCGAATGTGTTTTCGTCGGAAAATTGATTTCTTTTTTTATTCTAGTCGGGACTGACGTTTGGAATTTTTTTTTCGGAATTTTATCCAATTACGAGGATTCTTCAATTCGGACATCAAGCGAAGTCAACTTTCGCGTCGGTCGTCTTCGGAAAAGATAAAAGATAAACGATAATGAGAGAGAGAAGTATAAGGAAGGAAACGATCGTGTGCGTCGCCGTTCTAGCGAGATGAAGGAGGGGGAAGGGGGAGAAAAGGGAACGTTTCTCGCTCGAACGGGACAAGAAATAGGAGCCCCGCTAATTGTTGGAATAATGAACAAAGTTCCTACCGCGCCGCTCCTCTTTGCAGTTATTCCAGTCGCGTATACACGCGCATCTGTAGTTGCGTCGTTATATCAGATGGGTTCTTCTTCGCCGTCGTCGTCGTCGTCGTCGTCGTTATCGCCCGTAATCCTTCGGCGCTGCCTTTCATAGCTCGCCGAGGCTTTTGTCCTTTCAGAGAAATCCGAAAGATCCACTTTGCCTCCGCTCCTTATTGTTAGTCGCGGCTTACAAGTTGCAGAGCGTTAACAAGCCGAGCTCTCGAGGCCGAGAAGGCGAGTTAACATCGGTGAATCCGTCTGCGGGCGCTCTTTCATATCGTTTGATCGTTACGCGATTTGTTGTCGCGGTGTGTCAAGCGGCGGTGGACGCATTTCAAATGCAGACTATCGAAAATAATTATTGCAATATATAGCTTCGTTTATGGAAAATATTACCTGGACGTATTTATTTGAAATGTAATTATTAAGCTGAACAATAGTTTTCAAAAAAGCATCAGAAATTCATAATTTAAATAATACTTGAAGGTTTCGAAGTTGCATTGCAATTATTTCAAATACACATTTTGTATGATTATTTTATATTATTTTAAATTTTACGTAAAACAAAAAAATTATTAGAAAGATGATAAATACGCATTTAACAATTAAAAGCTATTATCGTTCATCTAATGTTTAGTTACGAAAATAATTAATGTAATGAGCAATATGAAGAAAAATAAATTTAAAAGGCGTAAGAAAAAAATTAATAAACGAGAAAATATATAAATTTGTGTGATATAGTATTTGCATATTTTACTATTCATATAATGAGAGAAATAATTATTTCATTTGTGATTACTTGAAATTTTATCGAAAAAAATATATATTTGAAATCTTTATTTTTGATTCGTAAAATTAACCAAAATATTTCAAATAAGATTTTAAGTATTACGAATTATTATTTTACATAATTTAAGCATTTAAAAATTTGCTTGAAAATTTGTATTTAATATATTTATGTAAATATATTTTTATATACCTATACTATTTTAAATACTATTTTTAAACTTAAATATAATTATAATATACCTCTTTGGTATTCAACATGATATACTTTTGATTTATGTACTTAATTATTGAATGTATTCAATAACAATAGCATATAAATTTGTTGTTCAATTAGATAGATACTCAAGAAATAACAATGCAAAGGTTCAGTTAATTCATTATTTTAATCAATTCCGTCAATGTTTTACAAACTGTAATTGGAATTCGAAAGTTTAAAAGAGATAAGGAGAGAGAAAGAAAGCGTATTGTTTTTTCACATTTCCTACAGTTGTAACAAGAAAGAAACGATGCGTATTGCGCAACGTTATTCCATCTGCATGTGTCTTTCTGTTTTGCATACGTTTGCTTGAATTTGTCTTTATCGTAGAATTGCAAGCAACCGTCGCGTTGTGCTACTCTTCTCGCGATGCATTCGTTTGCTGCGAGAGGCTAATGCCGCTCTTGTTACAGTTGCTACTCGCGCGTATTTCTACTGGTGGCGGAGACGAAAGATCCTTTCAATTATTCAGTGCCTGAACCCGATGCATATCGAGGTGGTTTACGTCGTAGATAATACTCGTGCGCGACGCGAGATACTAGTACGACTTTCCTACAATCCTCGGGGTTGGATATGAAGTTGTGCAAATTCAAGCTGACAGGAAACTTTACGGATGTTATGCGATGTTACGTCTAAGCATGAGTTTTCTAAAGCGGCTTTTTGACGCATCAGCGCAACAGCGTCTTCTGTAGATACAATAATTTTGCTCCGCGAATATATAATATACCATGAATTTTTTAAAATATTTCAAAATTTGTTGGAAAACATTGCTATTTTTAATATTTATGTAATATATATATATATATATATATATATATATATATATTTGAGAGAATTAAATTTTTCGATACCTGTTAAAATATGGCGAATTTTCTCTGCGAATTTTCCCTTTTATCAAAAACTATTTCGGTATAATGTTTTTCCAGTTATTTTTTAATACAGAAAATGTCACTCTATTCGCGCGTTTCTGCGCTCTCTTTCCGCGATTTTGCGTGTCGGCTACGTTCTTTAGCGCGCTTTTTCCTCGCGCCGAATAAGAAAATACGCGGAACGGATATCGAGAGCTCGCGAAACGCCACGGGCGAGGAGGAAAGAGGAAGTTGATCGGTCGTGACGTGTACTGCCGAAAAATCGATTGTCCCCTCTTCTTCCCTCACCCCCTCCCCCTTCCGGTCCATCCTCGTTTTTCCAACGAGACGGGGCTACCCGCTGCGGTGAAAGCTGCGGACAAAAAAGGCGCGACAATTAACCTCCCTTCCGCATCGAGTGACCGAAAACGCAGTCTAGCACGAAATACACGGTACCTACGTCGGTTAGACGAGGGGTGACGAAGGGAGGGAGAAAGAGCAGAGACCGACAGAGAAAAAAAGAAGAAAAGAATACAACGAGAACGGGGAAACATAGGGGTGGGAGAGGGCGAGAGGGAGTGACTCGCGCGCGCGGGTTGGATTGCATCGTCGCCGGAGGCTTCCGCAGCTTCGCTCGCCTCTCTCGATACATGACATGTAAATTCGTGCTGCGGCGAAGCCCACCTTTTTCATTCTGCATGCTCGCTTCCTTTCACCGAACCTTTCCCCCGCGTTTTATACCACATCTCCTTCCCCTCGTCCTCTCTTCGTTGTTGCACTTGCCCATAAAGGGTGACTCGATACTCGTGAATGCTACTATGTGACTCTTGTCTCGTGGCGAAACAAAGCTTAAACAGCGATCGCTGTATAGTCTTTTGTGCGTGTTCGTTTGCGGCTGTGTGTTTTGGCCTTTAAAAAGTCTGTGTGCACTCTATCAGGGTTTGTATTCGCGGGAAAAACGCGACGGAAAAAACCCTGTCGCAAGTCGCATTATCAGACAGTCCGTTTTGTGTATCGATTCGTCTCTTTTCTCGTATCGTGTTGAAATAAAAAGGAATTAGCAATTTCAATCTCTAGCGGGAAATCGAAAATATGGATGTGCGATGTTTAAATTTGTAAAAAGCTCGAACAACACACACACACACAGTTCTATGATAAAATTAATTAAATTTATTGAAACTCATTTATTAATTATCAATGCGATACGGGATTAAGGAAATAATTTTACCGTTCCGCGAAACAATCCGGCGAGAGTCGCGCGTATCCGAAAATTTTTCCCACGGCACCGAGCTTATGTTTTATCGTTCGACGCCGAAATTCTCTTCGCGTATTTATATATGAAGAGCGCTTCTTCACGAAGCAATTCTGGTTTTCGAGGCCACACGAGTGGTAGATAAAGAAATAAAGAAAAAAAAAAAAAAGAGAGAGAGAAATCTTAGTCAGAATTAGAAGGTTACTAGGGATATTCGCAGACTGCGAACCGGCCCACCAGTCGTCATACATATCTACCCATCTCTACCCTTGGATTTTCAAATATTCATATTCTCATACCGGCCTCCCACGAGTGCATCTGCTTCCTCCCGATTCAGCGGCTCAGCCGCTCTGTTCTCGTTGTCGGGAGGGATGCAACGAATTACACGGTAATACCATAACGCTTATTTCTCCCCGAGGCTCGACCGTATTCTAAGAATTGTAGAGATGACCCCGCGAGAGACGTCTTCCAGAATGATATTATGAAGGACAAACACGAAGCACGAGCGTGTAATGAGCAACAATGTTTGTTGCGGCAAATAAAGTAATTTAGAAACATCTTGACATGCTAATATAAAAATAATAATTTTGAATTAACCGGGTAGCATGGTAGTGTTTCGTAGGATGACAGCGATACTTTAATCTGCATTTTATATATGTACAAAAGAATAGAATTACGTAAAACATAAACCCTTGAAGAAAAATTAACTTGTTATTAAAGTAAATTGCTCTCTTCTTATTACGAGATATCCGAGGAAAATTCTGATATTTTATATAATACTGCAAAATAATATATTTTTTGAAAATAAAACTTTTGAAATAAAATAAAAACATTATTGTATGTGAAAAAACGCTATTGTAAGTAACAATTTTCATACATAAAGAGTCTAGTTGTGCATGCACAAAATTATCATGCAATTTTCGTAAATCTCTATTTTTGACATTTTCCATAACATTACAGCCAATTTGTCTATTCACATCATTACATAACATAGAAATAGTTATCAGCGTTTGGAGATTCCAGCTTCTACAATGTTGCTAAATTATAAAAAAAATTTAAAGATCTCATATATATATAAATGTTTCTAAATTACCTTATATATATTTAATTTTATCGAACTCTTTTTACGAAAAGAGCTAACTATGATTCTAGCTAGAATGCATTCGTTAGAATTCTGATTTCCTTGCGACTTCTCGATTGGCTTCATGTGTCGACAGGCATATCACCATGAAGGAGGGCATGCTTTGTATTGTCGAGCGTATAACGAGGGGCAATTTTTGTGCAGCGACGAACAATATGTCGCATTAACGTATTGTGCACGACATGGACTAGCCGACGCTGTCACGCGACACGCCGGTATCGTAATTCGCGATGCTGCTGCGCGATTTGCATCTCGTGAAAAGGCGAATTTCGACGGAATTCGAGCCGCGAAATGTGGAATATATTTTTATTTCATCGCTGCTCGCGATCTAAAAGTTAAGTGGCACAAGAGAGCAATCACGCTGGAAAATTTTTTTGCTCGAGTAACGCTACGGGTATAATCTCTTTCGCAATTATAAAATCTGGAGATTGTTGTATTAATCGAGGGCTCTAAACAAAAAAGCAATATTAATTATGAAATTTATTTTTATTCTATCTATAATTGTTTAGATATTTTCGAATTTTTTAAATTAGTGTTATAATTATCGCGCGATATCCAAACGTGGGATTCTATGCGGATGTAGAAAAGTTCTCACGGATACTCTGTGGACGAGCCGAAAATTCGCAAAGTTCTTCAGCGTCGACAAACATACGCTTCGACGGGAAATTGACACTTTGGCCGGTTGGTTCGAACCAACGAATTCGAAGGTGTCCACGCGCTTCCTGTGACACCTTCACTTCTCTATCTCTATCTCTATCTCTATCTCTATCTCTCTCTCTCTCTCTCTCTCTCTCTCTCTCTCTCGGAACCTCTCTTTCGAAAACAATCACTCGCCCACCGTGCAAATAGCAGCGACGGTTTGGTCGGTCTCTTCGGGGCTTATTTGTCTATGCAAATCGCCAATCAACGGCGCTTCGTCCCCTATCCCACTCGTTTCGTTTCAAGGCGAACCTACCTACGGTTTATTTGCGACGAGAAAAAAAAAGAAGAAAAATGCGAACACGTCTAAACACCAGTCATTGACGTAAACGATCCTGCGTATTGAATAAATTCAATTCTCTCTGCGTGTCTTCTCCCTCTCTTTCGATCCCCACCGTTTTCGCGCGGTACCTTTCTCACGATTCTCTTCCAACGAGCTTGAAAAAACACACATTCCGCGTGTCCGTTTTTTTTCTCCCGCGCGTTTCTCGGGTCCTGTCGCGTTCGCTGCGCGCGACGCCCTTTAGCTCAAACGGTAGTGCATTTTTCACGTCAAAGCGCGTTTTTCATACGCACGTGACTGGAAGCGTAAAAACAGGACTGGAAACGTCCGCGTATTTTCCAAGTATTGTCGCCGGAGACCGCGACAAAGGCTGAAATTACAATTTAAGCTCGACGCTGGAACGCGTTGGAAAAGTGTGTCCCGAGAGATAATTCGAGCTTGAGATAATAGCGTTTTCGTTCTATTCCGCTTACGAATAGTGCCGCCTTCTAGCATGGACAAGTAGATCAAGCCCGATTTGAACCAGTTTCTTTTTCCATAAAAAAGAGAATATATCTTGCTCTCTTTTTATTTCTACTTTATAAAATAATTTATATCTATGCGCGGGGAAATAAATAATAACGATAATAATAATAATATTATTAGTAAATGCATTTTTCAAAATACATATAAATGGAATTTTGAAAATACACATGAAATATGGAAGGAGAAAAGATGATAATATATTACGCGTTATATCCCTGTTTATTAATGTATCGATACTTTGAAATGTGTACCGTCGAATGTGTTTCGGTGAATGCGATATTTGCACGAGATTCCCATTTTGCGCGATGGATCCGCGAATTTTGAATATCGCATTAGCGCCAGGCATCTCGCGAATCTAATTTCAAAGCCACGAAACGGCATGGCTTCGTAGTCGCGAACGCCGTCGGCGGAACTCTATTCATTAGCAATGAGAGGAAAGTGGATTAAGCATCGACTCTGTTTCGAACTTATAAAGGACACTCTCTCGGTGTATTAAGCGCAACGGAATCCTATTTCGGATATACAGAGCGCCATTGTTTGCCAACGACGCAAGTTATTTCATTGCGAGTTACACGTCATTCTGTCACTCTTGCATTTGTCCGTCAATTTGGAAAGGGGCGAAAGAGGAAAATATATTTATTTTTTAAAGTCGCGGAAGAGAGCATCCGGCATGTTTCGCGAAAGTAAATTCGCCTCGCGATTTATTTTAATTTGTCTAATTTATTTAATTTATTCATTATTCAGTTGTTTCTTTTTATAAAGCTATCGCTTATCGATGACGGTAAAACGTTTCTCCCTTCGTTCCTATCGTAACTTTGGTAGCTTTTAGTTTCGCTGCCCTCTGTATGCCCCGAGGATATAACAATATTATCTTTGTCATTTCAATTGGCACGTTCACATAAAGTTTAAAACTATACAAGAGTTTGTCGCTCAGTAATTCTCCGCTTTGTCGTGCCGTTAATTAGTTCCACGCCTCGGGCATCGAATTAAAATGTCTTATCGACACAATCGTGTTAACCGATTCGAAATCAAATAACGAGAGAGAAGAAATAAAAAATACGCTCAATCGTCAAAGGACCCCGCACCGGTCATAGGGGGAAAATGTCTTTCTGCGGATTTGGCTAATTTTTGGATATGTTGTAGTTTTCGTCATTCTGATAAACAAATGTCTCAACGGGCAGAATGATATAATGAGCCGTTTCCGTGCTACAAGCCCTGAAAGGCTTTAGCATGCCTCCAGATTTAACATGCAAAAGTATAAGTTTTTCGACTCGAAATAAGGAAGGATGGATTTTTTTCTTCAATTCTTAATCCATTGTATTGATGACAATTATTGTTTAGAGTCGTATAAAGACAACGGATGTATGTAGTACAGTCCAATCTATGTGGATTTATAATGTATGTCAATTATAAAAGTGGACATATAATGTGTATGTATAAGTTGAATATATATTTATTGATATTATATATATAGTTTATAACATCCGTTGTCTTTATACAACTCTTAACAATAATTATCATCAGTACAGTTAAGAATTGAAGAAGAAAAATCCATCCTTCTTTATTTCCAATCGAAAAACTTATATTTTTACATGTTAAATCTGGACCTTTCAGGGCTTGTAGCACGGAAACGGCTCATTAGATCATTCTGCCCATTGAGACATTTGTTCAGAATGACGAGAACTACAACATATCCAAAAATTAGCCAAATCCGCAGAAAGACATTTTCCCCCTATGACCGGTGCGGGGTCCTTTAAAGAAAATAAATATAAAGTCGTTAACATGCATTTACTTAAATATTTTACTGCATGTATTTATTATACATACATATATTGTAATAATTATTGCGCGAACTAAATCGATATTGACACGATATACTAAATATATTAATTGGCTGCTTGCGCGATTTTGACTATTTTTAATTAGTTTTCTATTTTTATATTCGATGGACGAGAGCGCAGATTTGCGTTTCTGAAGAGCGCAGATTTGCGCTGAATATAAGAGACGCCGGCAAATATTTGCGCGAACGTTGATGAAAATATGTGACATTTTGAGTAAGGCGGTTGGCGAGAAAGAGAAAGCGTGAGATGTCGCTCTTGCAATAACGAAATAATATCATGAAGAACAATGGTGTCCGGCTAAAATTTAATATAACATTCCCGGTCGCCCATTCTTCGCGGATATATTGGATTGTTTTATATTTTTGAGAAGAGAATATTTTTTATTCACAAGTTTCTCACTTATTCTTCAAGCTTTTACGAAATGTAGTACATATTTTCATATAATTCTTGCAAGGAGAGAAACATCATGCTAATTTAATTTTAAAAACTTACGCGATATTATTACTACTATTTTATATAGGACGATTCACTCTCTGAAGTATTACATTTATAAATTACTTTGTTTGTCTGTATATATATAATTTTTAAAATTTATCTTTTTATTAAAAAATAGATTCGCAAGTTACGCAATCGCGAATGCTGTTGTTACATTCTTGTACTTACCTTATGGCGAGATTCGCGAAAAAGCTGTGCAATAATCCACGCAAGAGTCGTCTCAGATCTCGTGGATTTAACATGGCTGTTGGTACTTTTCATCCTTAGGAGAGACACGACAATATGGTCTCGTCGGTGGTACACTCGGAAGGTGCGGTATTTGTCTTCGTTTCATCGTCGTCGCATAATCATTGCTCGTGAGGACGAGATCTCGCTCGCTCGCTCTTTCTGACAGAGAGCGGCTTCCTCTCTTTCTCTTTCTCTCTCCTCCGCGATACATCCGGAAACGGATGGAAAACGGAAAGAAGACAAACAGCGGGTGCCTAGGGCGGATGATTAATTTCCCCGAGCGCGCACTCTTCGCACGCCCATAGCGCGTTTCCACCGGGAAAGCTGGGAGCTGCATATTTTATATACGCGTTAACTCGTCGCGTGGTGAACTTAATTTCCGAGCGAATTTCATTATGCCTTGTTTATTAGGCTCCCTTTAATGCGGCGGTTGCGGCGCCGGGGATTTTTCATAACGTTAATTTCGGCTATAATTGCGAACGGAAGTGCGAATGGCTCTCTCAAGGATGGTGTATTTGCTAGAATCGTGATTTTATCTACGCTCGTATGCCGAGCATCAAAATATGCGCGATGCAAATAAAGTTTCTCGCATGAGAATGATGTACTCGATGAAAATTTCATATACCTATATATATGTATATGTATATGTTTGAATATATATATTTAAATATATATTTAATCTGTGTTTTTGTATACAAAAACGATGCTGTAGAAACGTCAAACTTACAACAGAGTGGGAAGAAAAATTTGGAAAACTTTACGATTCGAATCGGTAAACATAAGTTTGTTGCATCCCGAATGTTCATTTGCAGGTGTTAAATTCAGAGAGAACTCCCCTTTCCCTTCCCTGAGTTTTGGAAACTTTATTGGCGATGTTAACAGCTGTAACGCTCTCGCTCTCACACGCCGTGAGTGAGATAGGTGTTAGATAGTAAACGAAATAGCTTCGCTTCGTATTTATTATCATCGTTACTTTTTACTGGTGCAAGTAAACTAGCTTTCGCGGGAAGTACACGGAACTGCAAATATGTCTTGAGCCACAAGAGGCGAACGAACTCGTACGTGTTCTATATCCTTCAGCGATATATCATATATATATTTATTTTATCTTTATAAAAAATTTTTTTTCTCTTACTCTCGAATAACATATATTTTATAAATCTGCGAGAGATACATTTTATGTGACATAAAACTATTCTATATAATTTATGCCTTATTATTATTTATTCGCGCATTTTTCTTACACTTTTATTTATATATGTATATATAATATATATCTTATATTTTTATTGCCATAAAAAGATAATGTAAATTGTAAATGATTCTTTGGCCTGAAACGTGCAAGAATCTTTCAAGTACGCACGATTCGATGACAAGATGTTAATTCTATCGCGTTTTCGCAGCTTATCTTCGCAAATTGCAGATTGAATAATTTTAATAATGTAGATAAAGCAAAGCAATAATTAATAATACAAGATAAATTTGTAATCGATGGTGCCAGCGTTACCGGGAAACGTGTCATCCGGAGGGCTACTAGTGATCGTGTCGCATTCTGTCGGTCCCACTGATACGTTGACCGACAACTTCTCCCAGAACTCCATTCTCTCGGACAGGAAATCGGTTTGTACCACAATATCCGGCGACGTGCCAATCCCGAATCTCATAAACTGATGATAATCGCGGTAATCGGGCCACGCAGGCATCATCCACGCTTTTGGTACTCTGTAAATATGTAATGCACATTACGATCGGCAATACCATCCGGTTATCATAGACGAGGATCGGAATTTCCTAGCAATGCTTTGAAACGAATTATATATACGGACGGTTACATCGTTGCAAACGTAAACACGACATAATATATGTTCCAGAAATTGTAATTCTCGGTAAATATTAATCTCGGGATAATTATTTGATTTTCTGAGTTTATTCGCGCCACATATAGATTTTTACGTACTTATATGCGAGTATTAACGAATATTGTGAGATACTCTTAATTATATTTACCCTTCTCTCATGAAATTCGCACACATTTCTGTCATGATATTGATAATTAGAAAATCGGTCTCCGTATTGTGTGACATCATATTCGAATATTTGTTATTCAATATAGGGAATAAGTAGTTTAAGTCATCGTTGTGACAGACACCTGAAAATAGATAATTCATTTAAATTCACATATCCATTTTAAAATTGTTTGATTTTTAATTGGAAAAGTCACATAATTGAAGATAAATAAGGATTTTTTTTTTTTTTTTTTTTTTTTACATAATTGCGTTTATTTATTTATTGCTTAAAAATGGAAAAGAAAAATTACTGTGCCATTTAAAAAAATAAGAAATTAGTAATGATTTAATCAAACCTAATTCTCTGTTACGGAAAAATCATTACATTTGATAAATATATGTACATACCATAATGAACCGGAGAGCAGAAAAGGTAAACGAAAATATACCCTCGTACACGAAAAGGGAGAAGTAAATACTGGAATTTCCTAATTTCGATTGACATTGCGCAGCTTTAACTATCGGCCATATTATGGTGCCGTCACTTACTACCTGAAGAAATATCTCGTTAACAACAGCACAATTTGATTTGCCCTGTGAGACTCACCTCAGTGATACGTTCTTTAAGATTCAACGACACATTATCGTTGAAATAAAAATCCTGTATCGCGGCAGTAAAAGTGCTAGTGTTGGAAATCCAATCGCGATTTTCCATAAGATAAGGCAAATATTCTTCGAAATTCTCTATCATTTCGTTCTCCATATCGGGCTCTATGAAGAAATCTGAAGCGAATACATGGATATAAGTATATATCCTTTGCTTTTTATTCCACATTGAATTTTATACAATCACCATTATTAATTTATTAAATATAATTTTATTATTATGAGAGAGGAGCTCGAGTGTTATACAGCTACCACTTTAAACATAAGACGGGAGAATTTCAACTTTATAGAGATATAAAGTTAATTAATGTAATAATATGAATCATATAGCTGTGCGCGCATTTCTTTCGCTCGGGCGCAAATTATCCGACGCCGTTAATTAATTTAACTTGCGCGACAACTTTAATTAATTAAATATTATTATTACGACAAAAGTAATAACGGAAATTACCGAGCGTCTTCACCAACCCTTCATCTTTCACGACTTGTATTATTGCCGGTATATCGCGGAACAAACCGTTCTCTATTATATTCGACGGATGCATTGTCAGGATGGCGTCCTCCGAATTATCTTCTAATGTAGGGACAAAGTTACATAATGGACTTTTCCTCCAAACATACTAACACAGAAAATAATAAAAATTATTATTAGTTCTACAGGATATAATGACATTTTATAAAAATAATTATATAAATTATAAAAAATTATATAAATATTCTATTGATAGCACTTACAAAATGTTCTAATATTTTTGTCAATTGTCTCGCATCGATTGTTCTCATGCATCTTATCATCTCTTCGTCTTCCTTTATATATCTTTCATTATAATCCTTATGCGAAACATTGACATTAGCATCATCTCTCTTCCCATTTTCCTCTTCAGGATTATCGGTGACTGTTTCGTTTGATGCGATTTTACCGCCTTTTTCCGGCTTGCAGCCAACCAGCCTTGCCAATTTCAGACAAGTTTGTCGATACGTTTCTCTGGGATGATAAGCCCACGAAGCTAAAGCAGAACAGCCCAGCAAAATGTACTTGTGAAAGAGTCCTTCTGTCTTGTTCGACAGAGCGAGCATATGAGTTGACGCAGCACCAGCACTTGCTCCCATAAGGGTCACTGATTCGGGATTTCCGTTGAAGCTGTGAATATTCTCGTGTATCCATTCGAGGGCCATCTTCATATCTTTGAGACCATAATTGCCTGGCGAAACTTGGTTCGTTGTACTAAAAAAGCCTACATAATCGAATTCGTTATTGCTATGTATCATGATAAAATCTAGCTTGTCTGATTATTTAATAATCACACTTTAAATAGTTTATTTTATTTTACTTCTTTTTTATTGCAATTATATTTATACATTTAAACTTATGTAGAAGTTATTTACACACACACACACGCGCGCGCGCGCGTGAATGTATGTATATAAAATGCACTATTATAATAAAAATTGATGAATAAAAAGTAGGTGCTCAAGAGGAGCAATTATATATTCAATAATGTTTTGCTTACCAAAAATATTAAGTCGGTAATTCAACGTGACGAGAATCACATTCTGATCCATCAAATAATCCGGCGCGTATAGTTTACTGTCACTACTGCCACTGCTATATCCCCCGCCATGTATAAAGACTAAAACCGGTAATTTCATCCTTTGAATGCCTGGAATCTATAAAGATTTCTAATAAAATTTGTGACTACTCTATATAAAAAATATTTGGTAGGCATTAGGAATCAAGCATTTAACATGAATCTACTGAATATCGCCATAATAGATTTGATCAAAAGTTTAAATTTAATCAAAACAGAGATTGAGCTCGTAAAAAATTGCAACATTACAAGTTTTCACTCGTTTTGAAACTTTTAAGGGAACCGTAAAAATTGCGCGTGATGCAAATTATTTATTAGATTGTACGAGAGTTCGAGTATATCCATTCGCTGTCAGAATGTTTACTATTATTATTGTTATAATAATAGTATTTTTAATTATTATCACAATATATATTTCTATTATTACAATTAAAATATTTTTTTAAATATTTTCCTGAATATCTTTATATGATGTGTCACTTACATAGGGAATAAAGATATTTAGATAAAGGCAGTCTTCACTGTCAAAAATTTTAGATTTGCTCATTTGAAGGCATTTTTCTCCATCAGCTGTAGCATTGCGAATTGTAGTCCATGTTTGATTCCATCGTTGCGGGCTCTAGAGGATCATATAATTTAATTATTTTAATTAATAATTATAATCATTTTTTATTTGCTAATAAATTATCAGAGTTTCTATATATGCCAAAGAAAAATTAAATCTATTGAGGGGTAAAAATAAAGAGGATTTGTAATAAAAAAGGAAAATATGAGCTATTTTTTCTATATTGAATTATAAATAAAATTAATATAAAATATTAATTTATTTGCATGTTAATTAAAATTCAATTTGAAAAATTTTCAAATTTATATTTAATGATTTTGCGCATTGGAGACAAGCTTAATCGCGCTAATCGAAGTTAAACTGTCGCACCAGCTATTCAGCTGACTCGAGTTGCTAATCCGTCGACTTAATTCACCGTTATCGAACTCGTATCGTGGTGTGCGCGACGTTGCGATATCGTTAGTGCCCAATGAAGCTAAGCTCGATAAGCGTGTAAACTATTTAAGTCGTCAAAGTTGTAGGACTTAATGTCAAATGCGGAAACCCAACAATTGCCAACTTAGCTGCCGCCCTCGTAAAGACGCAAAGAGATTACGCATCTCTATCGTGATTGAAACGTACAGGAGGAAAACTGAAAAATATACGTAACACGTAATCCAGCTATTCTTTCACGAGTTTATTCCTTGAAAGCTGGAACGTATGTCTTTCTCTCGTAGAAGGTGATTGAATATACCGCGCTCACGCGCTGTCTTTATATCATTTATTCACTAGCAGGATCTCTATCAACCGTGACGTATTATTAAGCGCAGAGGTAATGCGGCTTTTGGCGGAGCTTAGCTACATACTGTGCATTATTATAGATGAGCAACTTAACCCGGGTTACTCGTAACCATTCCATTATTCAACGCGTTGCATTTTAGGTCTCTCCGTGGCGGCGCTATTTCGTAACATCAACAATCACGCAGGCTTATACTTGGCGGGAACAAGAAATAATAATATGTACATATTTTGTAATAACTAAATTGTGTACACATTTCGTATATGGGTATATGGGTATAAATATTATGTGTATATATTTTATGTACATTTATTATGCACATATTTTGCATTAATTATCGCAATCACCAAATTTTTTAAAATTGGAACGTATATATGTATATCAATCATTTATATAAAATATCATAAAATCCAAGTCTCCAATTAAAGAGTCCAATTTTAGTACAATGATCTATCTCTTTAAAAATTTTAGAAATTTAATGTGTTTTTATAATTTTTCTAGCTTTTTTAATAAATTTATTTTTTTAAATTTCTAAGTAAAAAAATGTTCAAGAAAATTTAACTTAAAAACTCAGAAACTGGCTAATTTTTACATACAGTAAGTGACTTTAATGACATTGTTAAGAAAAAATTTTGTTTAGATAAAATTATACTTATATGGGGCCAATTAATTAGTACATACATCATTTTTTAATACACGATTAGTTGTTAAAAAAGTAGCTGTTAAAAACTTTTTTTGACAAAAAATAGCTACCACCTAGTCAGACAAAGTGGATCAGTAAATGATCAGTAAATAAATAACTAATTTAAGTCTAGTTAAAACTCAGAATATTCCAAGTTATTATCTCCTGGCCAATAGCCATCAGTTAAGAATTAAACAAATAAACCGATTAATATATAACAGCTAATTCACACGAAACCAACAATGTCTTATTATTTTTTAAACTCGATGTAATAAAAAACTAAGCATAATTATAATAAAAATTTTAATGAGTAAAAACCTGATACTTTTTTAATAATTTTATTTATCTTTATCTTTTTATTTTTATATTACAAATATAAATACAATTTTTAACTTTTATAATTAATTGAAAATATAAAGATAAAAAAATCAAGAGAAAATTAAATAAAAAGTTATTACAATATTAAGATATTATATTAGAAAAATTTGAATGGTTATTAATTCAGTTAATTCTACTTATTGTTAGTTTTTAATCAGATTGTGTCAAAGAAAATACCAGCCAGAATATTGTTCATTAACTATTTTTATGGCAATAAATTACAACATAAGTGTTTATGACAGAACTTTTTAAGAAATTAGTTGGAAAGCTAGATCATTATCGCTTCAAATCGTTCAATTTTGGAATCAACAAGTATATAACATTTTTTTACGTTTCCATCTTAAACTGCGTCGCCGATTTTATGTCTCCCCCAAAACCCCGGGGCGCTGCGCGTAGTACTTTGAGGAGCGATCGTTCTTTATTTATCTCGTATCGAGCAACCGTCTAAATTCGGGTCTCGCCGCATCCCGTGGGTTTTCTTCTCGCGGTGGTGTTCTACGTCGACCGTCGCCACCACTGCCGCGGAGGATCCGCTTCCGCCAGTGCGCGCGGTGGAAGTCCTAACAATTTCCTGACAAGGGGTTTCCCCCGAGAGATTCCGGTCCGTTTCCGCGCGGAATCTCTACGGCCGCATCTTCACTCGTTACGCGTCGTTTGTCGAGCCGTTTATCTCCTCGTCATTAGTTATGCCCCGTTACTTGGTCCATAACCCTTCGCCCTACCTTCAAGTTCCTGCTTCTTCTGATCTCCGTATCTAATACAAATCGCGATAATTAGTAATTATAGTCGGAATGTCGAAGTGTAGAGTTATGAAGAACGGATATTTGAATAACCGATTTCCTGGGATTAATTAAACGGTTACATTTCAGCGATCATTTATCATTTCAGCACATTCACTCGTAAATATATATTTTCATATCTAAGCACGGAGAACTGTGCATAGAATAGAACGCATATTGACTTTGACCGAACGAAAATTAGTTGTCGAAAAAAAAAAAAAAAAAAAAAAAAAAAACGATAGGGATTAATTCGATAGTTATTCGAGCAATCAAAGTTTCGTTTTTCGCGTTAATGGTAGAGTTTCGAGTAGCGCGAAGGGCCGAATCAAGTGGAACGTCAATATGATTTAATATCAGCCGTCTCCGCGTTCATATGCACGCACGTGCATACGCATGTGCACACACGTGAAGGCGCGTCGTGTTTGATTAAAGGCGAACACCGCGTCTGGATTATACATTCGTCTATTTGTCGCGTCATGGACTAATTGCAGTACGCGATGCAGCCATGCATCACGACGGAGCAAGAACCGTCCGGAAATAGCGCGGTTTGCAGGAATCGTATAGCTGTGTTATACTTGATGATGTCGCCAAGGTTCGTCGGCAATGTTAGTTTTTCCAGGTTTGGCGCCGTATAATTGTACACGTTTCACATTCGAATTTTCGCTTGTTATTAATAACAAGTCGGATGTCGATGTATAACTTCCTTTTTCTTGCACACGTATAGAATTACAATATAACTCTCTGTTAAAATCATAATCTCGTTTAATGTTATGCGATTAAAAAGCTAAATATTTTCATTTTATTGTCATTCCCGTTATTTACTTCTGCTCAAACGGCCCGGTGTAAGCGCCGGGAGCCTTTCTGTCAGTGCGGCATTATTAAATAAAGCGAGATATGAATAGCTTTGATCATTAAATGCATAACAATAATGAGATATGAACTGAATATTTTTTTTCCGCGCGTCGCCCCGAGAGAGGGAGAGAAGCGAGACAATGGAAAAAGCGCGGCTTTTACCGCGGACCGCGCGCGCGATAAATCTCGGGGGAAATTCGTGATGACACATTTGCGTAACGAGAGACGCGATTTCCAAGCACCGAGTTGCATCGCAAAATTTTTTTTTTTCGCGCAGGTACGATGTCAATTTTGTCGAGCGTTCGAGTCAGCAACGACGATCGACATTTCCGTTTTACGCGACATATCGCGTACAGTTACAACGGAAATGTCGTATTTAATGTAAACGTCATTGTATTTGCACACACACACACACACATTGTATATACA
This sequence comes from Prenolepis imparis, assembly GCF_030444845.1. Classification (NCBI taxonomy): domain Eukaryota; kingdom Metazoa; phylum Arthropoda; class Insecta; order Hymenoptera; family Formicidae; genus Prenolepis; species Prenolepis imparis. Next base: position 2,512,151 of record NW_028141165.1, read on the forward strand.
TTCGTGCGATCGCGCGACAAAATGATGCCGCGGCGATGCGAAATTACATCGTGATGTTATCGCATAGAGATAAGCGCGCAGAATGTGCGCTAAATGTCGCGAAACAATTAATGAATTAAGTGGCGCGAATGGTTCGCCACCGTGAAATTATTAATTGCGATGTTATTTATAGGGGTTTACGCACACGCGCTAGATTTTCGCTTTGGCCATCGTAATGCGCCGTCTGTGTTTGCACGACGACGGTGCATTATTATGCACTCCGACTGGATATGTATATATCCTGTTATTTCTTTTACTGTCGCGGTTTTATATACCGGTATATATCCTCGTTTAATGTCGTCGTTGAAAAGCGCACGTTCCTGTAAAGGAATTACGAACAAAGGGAAAATGAGAGCGCTCGGTCAAATGAGAGCCCGTACATCTTGTTTTTTCCTCCTTTTATTCCGCTCTCTGAAAGGAAATTCGGTTCGGAGCGAATCGCCGGCGTACAAATGTACGGAGATAAATACGAGACTATGATAAATATACAGTAATTTTTATCTCGACATTTTGGCAATTCCGCGAGTTTTAAAAGGGTCAAGGATATATGCTTCGTAATTTTTAGAGCTACTGTGATTTTAACTTTGTGACTGTATTGATGTGACTTGTTAGTATTTTTATTATATAATATATTTATTGAATTTTCTTGGTTTCTCTCTCTCTTATAATTTGAGTTTATTATTATTCTATCAATAGCAGTAAGCTTGCATTAAATATACATTAGAGATCTTTTTATATTTTTTAATATAATAATCTTCTTTGTCACTGCGGAAAGAAGTTTTGATGCTTTCGAAAAGGTAGCGGCCGCGTGTAAGACGTTTCAAAGGGCCAAGAGTGTTTTATTCTCAGGGGGTTACTTTTGTCAAACGCCATAACCGCTTCCCATGCTTGCTCTCCCTCATGCTTTTTGGACGCATTAGAGCGTTCAAGGGCAAAATATCAGAGAAGCAAGGGTGAATAATACATGGGGACTCCATGGAAGAGAGAAAGATAACTTCCACCAAGCCTCTATTTGCGACACTGTACAAAGTTGGAAAGTATTCCAAATATATCTGACAGGGGGGACATATCGTTTTCACTCTTTATTTCCTTTCAAAGTGCGATACTCTCGGGAATTTTCAATTTTTGATGACGGTCGAAAATCGATTTTTCCGCACAAGGTGTGAACGAAAAAAAAAAAGAAACGTAAGTTTATCACGTAAATTTTATTACTCTCAAGGTAGTACACATATTTCTTATTGTATATATATATTTACGATTGCGATTTGAGAGAGACGTTTGAAGAATAAAAAGTCGTTGCTGTTATCGCTGATGTAATGCCGGTGTCGCCTGTCGACCACTGGTCTAACCGAAGAAATGGTAACCGCGATATTCCATAGGAACGTGAAAAAGTTTCGTCGAGCGAGAAAGGCGAGGTCCTTTCGGCGTCGTCTTTCCCGTCACGCTCTCGAAATTCCCTTTAATTCGGCTAGAATCTGCTCGAGAAAGCCGAGAGACGGCACTTGGTCGCGCGGGAGTGAAATATGCACGTTAGACGTAGCCACCACACCAGCTTTCAGCTTGTATGCCGCAAGCCGAATGCATAGACATTGCGTACGCGAGAAAGCACTGCGGGCCCGGTGATGCATTGCCTCGAGAGATTAATGCATCGCGCCGCACAGTTTGTTAGGGTGAATAACGACCGGCTGCAATAATGATATCGCCATTAACCTGTCCGCGAAAGTCTCGTGATTCCTCGAGTTGAGCGCGCGCACCGCGAAAGCGATATTCGATCGCACTTGGAGAACATTATATAGAGATGACTAATTCGCGAAGTATCGATGCCATCGAGGCGTGTGTTCTTCTTTTCTTGAAATATTCCGAGATATTCGTCTCCCATGAGTCTCTCGGTGAGAGCTGATTATTTTTACCTATCTTGACGTTCGGTCAATAGAAATCTTGTCGACTCTCGAGGAGTTCTCTCTTTCTTGAAAGTGTGTTTCGCGAGGAAAAATAATCCGGAAGGAAAAACGGAGCACAATCTTGGAATTGTAATACACTACCCGACGTAATGCTCCTCTCAAGAATTTCTCTTGTTGCATGTAGCGCGCGCGAGTTCGCGGAGAATTAATTTCAAAGGTCAAAAGTGCACGTCAGTCCATTCGCGCAATGAGCGTCGAGTATAGAAACGGCATGATTTATTTAACTCGTCGTGTTCCAGTCTAATGCCGCGTTACCGTTTTAGATAAACGATCCTTTTCTACACTTTATCCATATACTTGTAGAAAGCATTTTCTCGGGTGTATAACAATAAGTCTTTTATATGAAAAGCGTATAAATTTATTTATTATTTTATTAATCTCGTCTTTTTCATCACGTTGCATAAGTAACTTATCGCAGCGAGGATCCCGTGATTCTACTACGCTGATGATAATAAGATATCGCGGAGAAGAGTTGTTATATACAATCTGTTGGCCACTTTTAATGCTTGTTAAAGAGTTATTATGATTTTTCGGTACTCGCGATCTTCATTTACTACTTGAACGCGCCCGAGAACGTTCGCAACACATCTCCTTCACCTTGTAACCCGCCGTTCATAATAACGCTGTTGATTGCAACCTGCCGGCACGAAAATTATAATACAGCTGACGTAAAATGTGTACGTATACGAGAGGGAAAGAGAGAGTCGGTGCGATTACTCGGGCGCCTTAATGACACTCAATGTACTTCCGCAGCGATCTCTCGCGCGCATATACGAGCGCGATGAAGAAGCGAGAGAAAGAGAAAAAGAAGCCGCGCTTCTACATTGCGCGTGCCACACGGGGGTTGCTTCATTTGCTCCGCGATTTCTCCCGGCCATCGCTCGGCCACCGGGGTGCAGTAACGCGCTAATGAAGTATTTACCATTCTATTACTACGTACCGCGAGAAGCCGCTTCTCGCAGCCTTTATCACCATCTCCCCTCGTTCTCGCCCATTCTTGAAGGTGAATCGCTCCTCACGGACGGGGAGCGATATGGACTTTCAAATCACCGTATTATGGATTATATATGTATTATACTATATATATACTCTTGCAAGCACATTGAGTTGATTTGAATTTAAACGAAGTTTCTTGAATATTTAATATTAGCTTGGCTTGGAATCTTAAATACAATGACGAGCATATTTCAAATGCAGACATGAAAGTAATTACTTAAATGCTTTTATTGAAATAAGATATTATTTTTGAAGATTTAATTTCCACGTGAGGGAAATGATACAAGTAGAAATATATAGGAAATATTTATTTGAAGTGCTTAATTATTTAAATTAAAATTATTGATTAAATAATAGTTTTAAAAGAAATATATGAAAGAAAGAAAGAGAAAGAGAGAAATTATTATTTGAAATAATATTTAAAGCTTTTGAACTTGCATTAATTATTTCAAATTAATATTATATTTGAAATATTATCTAATTTAAAAGAATTGTGACAAAATTGATACTCATGTATTTCAAAAGTAATTACTATTTAATACAATTTACATTTATTTAATACAATTTTAAAAAAAAACAACGTAATTTGATCAAGAATGAACCGAAAAGACAGGTAAACTTTAAAAGATATATATGTAGAATGAATAAAAATTTGTGGAAGCATCTCTCTCTTCATATATTTATCGTCTTCAAATATTTATCTTCAAAAATTTTATCGCTCAGGGATGGGAGAATGAGAGAAATAATTATTTCCATTAATTATTTGAAATTTCTAATGAAAAATATATATTTGAAATATTTATTTCTGAGACGTAAAATTAACTAAACATTTTTAATTAAATTTTAATTAACATACAAAAATGAATCACACAATGATACAATTCAGTAGAAGAAAATTAACTCTCACATATTTTTATTTTAAATATTTTGCCCACCTCTGCTTTTTTAAATGTAATGTTTCAATCGAATGAAATACATATATATAAATTATAGTTGAAACTTAGCGCGCTATGATAATAATTGTTTTTCTTATACATTTCTTTTGTTTTTGTTCGCGTATGTAAATATATCATTATTATTCCCTCATTACTGACACGAGAGACACAGAAGTTATCTTTACAATTTCTTTCCAACATTCCAAATCGCTCGCTCTCTCTGAATACGTAAAGGACATACCCGCAGGCGAGCTAATGAAATTTCGCGTTAGTTGCTTCGAGTTACTCCGCGCGCGCCGGACTGTCTGCTTAAAACTACTCGGAATTCCTTAACTACCAGCCAGAGTTTCAAAGTTACACGAACGATTCCGTGTCTTCTCTTTCGAGCGGCAAACGCGCGTGGCGATATTATGTCACTCACAGCGCGGTGAATAAATATTTGATATCGAATGCAGCTGCCTGTATTCTCGCGCGATGGGAATAAATATTTTTCCTAAAATATAGGTGCATATACACACATACACATATATGAATCTCTCCGTATATGCACGGCGGACGTTTCTCTATCGCGAGATTCACGTACGGGTATGCTTTTCTCGCGAGATCAACTCTCGACTCGTCTACTCACAATCAGACATCGACGTGTATCGGGATAGGCGAAAAAAAAAAGAATCGTATTTCCGCCACGGCGCACATTTCATCAGTTTCAATCGGGCATTGACGGACCGTCGATGAATAAAGTCGAATATCGGCCGAGGCTCTGGGTAAGTTTAACGCAATCCGCCGGGCGTGCATTATCGGAGCGTCCGCTAAATTCTGCAGCGACGACGAGAGAACTCCGCTTTATGCGGCGATACGGCCCATTCGACCACCACGCCGATCTCGCATATTTTATTAGGCGAAGTATTGACAGTTACGTCGATACGCCACGTAAGATCCGCCGGAAAACTCGTGCACGATTGGTCATTCTTCGAAGCAAGTTATGACGCCGCGATCGCAAGTTTGCAATTGTACACGCGCTAGTCATGTTAGAAAAGAGGAAAGAAATTGAGAAAAAATCGAGATAGAAATCGAGAATTTCTTTTTATTTCTCGCTCGATTGACTTAAAGAGATACTTAAATGCGAAAAAGAAAATTGGATGCACGTGGTTACTCTATCTTTATTTTTATATTATGTTTTATATTATCTCATCGTTTATATAGCTTTATCATATATTGTCATACATATAATAAAGCAGAGATGAACAAAATATAGTATTTGAAAATATGGATTAGAAAATAAAAATATTAACGTTATCTCTCTTCTCTGCTGAATTATAATTTGTTAATATAGGGTGATAATATATATAATTTATTGTATACCAGAAATATCAGACACATTAATTATTAATTGATGTCATAATGACGAGTGAGTTCATTTAATGGTTAAAACAAAATTAAACAAACTCAAGATATTTGTTCGAGTTTATTGAAACAATCATCTTACTTTTTTTGCTCTCTTTTTGTCGTATAAATATATTTTGAGTTATAACTCTTATGCAGCGAGAGCCGTTGATCGACGCATGCATGCATGTCTCGCGGCGCGTCAATCGCGAAGCTCAATTTTTTGCACGCTGCGAGATCCGGCGTTTAGCGATGGTCCATCAGAAATGGACGAATTCGAACCGGCGAGGCTTTATTCCATCTTCGTCGACGGACGCTCGCGCGCGACGGATGCATCCGCGTCAATTCGACGATATCGCACGTAAAAGCGCGCCGGTATCCGATGGCGCGAAAGTAAAACATGCACGAGCACGCCTTGGGCTATAACGCGTTTTTCAATGCTGCGCTTTTGTAAACTATAAATAAACTCGCGGTGGCAATTTTTTTTAATTTTTTTCATTTTTTTTTTTTTTTTTTTGAAAATTCAAATATAGAGACAGCGACACATAGAGAGAGAAAAAGAAGCAATTATTCTTAGATACGCGATTAGAAAGTACGCAATAAATTATGCCTACTATTAGCCTGCTCTATAATATATATTATTACATATACTATATGTATATTCTATCTAATAAAAATCTTGCGAAGGTGTATAAACGCGTTTGTGATTGATGACATAATTTCGGAATTGTATCTCAGGCGGCGAAGCTCTTCTGTATTTTATTTGTTGTGCATGTTATGTGGCATTATTATCTTGATCCCCAAAGAGATTTTGTTATAAATCGAATACGTTGGACATGGCAGCACGATATAGCTATATCGGGGATAGAAAAAATAGCGATCGTTTAGACATAACGAGCTACACGCGTGCAATCGTGACTCGAGCCACGAGCGAAAGCTATCGTTAATGCCGAAACTCTCGAAATCCCGAAATCTCGATAACGCGACGCAAGATAAAAAATCGTGGGATCTCGTCGATAGTATTTTCTACTACATATATTGTCTGAACAACGTTCGCCGCTGTCGATAAATTCAGAGGAGAAATAAATGGGCATTTTATACGCAAATAAATACGACGTGAGAGACGTATATCGATAAAATTTATCATTACAGTTATTCGTTTAATGTGGTTTTATAGAGATGTCTCAAAAATGATTTTTTTTTTCATTTTTTCTTACATATAAAATCATATCCAGAGAAGTGAATAAAATGAAAAATAAAGAGCATTTCGGCGTATTAAATATTTTCTCTTACCAGATCACAAAGGATTAATGTAAAATTATGATTTATTTGTACGTAATTATATTGGAAATGTTTAATTGAGTTTACGAATCAAAAATAAATATATATTTTTGTCATTAAAGATTTAAGCAATTGTTTCATTTTTCTTTCTCTCTCTTTCATGATAGAGATAAAATATTTTAATATATTATAATATTATATTTGTTTATATGGATTTACACTATATTAATTAGATTACATTATATTAATTTTTTATAATTTTAATTGTTGCATATTAAATAAATATCTATATATCTATTATTTTCATCGAAATTAAAAATAGGTAAAATGTTATTTTACACTAAATATACGCTATATATTTAAATAATTTTTTTATATAATCTGCGTGTGAAACGTGACTTTCACTGATCATGCATGTCGCAATTTCGTTGCGTGATACTTAATGTTGCACAGCATTCGCGTCTCATCGATTAACACGTTAGCTAGGACTTTAGACCCTCCGTCACTGTAATGCAATTTTAATCCTACGTAAATGACGCGGATGCGCTTTCGAGTAAGTCACAGACGCATACATAATTAGAACAATTCGCAAAATGGACGCTCACTGAATTTTACATTCCGCGCTCGTGTAAATAGCAATGTGAGTCACGCGTCGCCTTTGTGTAACGCCATTGTTGCACGGCGGCGCGATCAAATATGCACGCCTGCATGCATGCAATCGCGTATATACAAGCGCTTACCGCGTTATCTTCTGCGGGGGTCACATTCGCCATCTCTCTCGTTTTTCGTCTCGATCCCGTCGCTCTTTCACGCCCCAAACCCCCAGGGTGATTCACTTCGCGCGAATAACTCCGATTGCCAGTCACTTTTTTTTTCTCGCTTTTTCGAAAACGGAACTCGTCAACGTTTTCTATATATGCGTCCTTTACAAAGATTTTGCGCCGTTCTGAGTAAAAAAAAAACGCCGCTTCCGTTACCCCATTCTATCTACAAAACGGTATGTCCGAACGAAGATGACTCTTGCACATTCAAGACTAAGACAAGAAAGAGTAAATATTGCACAAGAGTATGTATTGCAAAGTGTTTTACAATATTGTGTCTATAATCGTGCAGTCAAATAAAATTCTTATATAAATGAAAAAAGGGGAAATTTTTTAAATTTTATATTAATCGAAGAACTGTGTTGCAAGTTGCACATCATTGCTATCGCCTCGCCTATTGATACGTGCAGTTTTTCTCTCTCTATACGCTTTTATGTACGTCACGTTATCGATAAGTTATTATTTAATTTTTTCTATATTATATTTTCCTATTTGTTTCGGCGGTGAGGTTTCGGACACGATTCGAATTTATGCTCGGCGATCCTTTTCCTTCCGATGCCATCCCGACCGATTGATCCTCCGGATCGTTGCCGCGGGGGGCAGGGGCGCGCGCTCGCGGGGGACGAATAAATTATCGGGGCGACACGTGAATACTCGGCGACGGTTGAGTCGCGCGAAATCCTCATGCATAATTTTCCGCCATCCTATTCGGACAAGCGTTTACACGCACGGACGTGCTCGAGAGAGAAAAGAGAGAGAGAGAGAGAGAGAGAGAGAGAGAGAGAGAGAGAGAGAGAGAGAGAGAGAGAGAGAGAGAGAGAGAGAGAGACTGCGCACACGCATGTACGATATATATTCGCGCGTGCATCCGCGTGCGTCGTTCAATGCAAATTTCTCGACGCAAAACCCGGTCAGCCGCGGCCACCCTGTATGCAAACCTGGCCCCCTTCGCGTCGTCCTGACGAGGGCCATCCGCCATATATAGGATCCGCCGTGGATGCTGCTATTGCTGTTGCTGCTGCTGCAGGCACGATCGATTCTTCCGTACGATTATGCCGTCGAGAAGCGTGTTTGCGCAGAGACAAAAGCACCGGATGCCAAAGTTTCGACTACCATGATTGAATTATCGAGAGAAAGAGAGAGAATGTTCGCCTCACTTTTGACTCTCAAAGCTTAAGTGTGTCTAAAGAAACTTAATTCCTCTTATCATTTTCATTATATTTCGTTGTATTAATATTTTACTTTGAATCAGACTAATTTTATCTTGAACAGCTGCATTTTAGAAATATTTTTTAATATCTAGAAGGACGCTTGATGTTATTATCGCGATAATGAGTCGACAATCTTGTCTTTTTTTACATTAACGTTCCACGAGTTTCGAATCACGATTGTTTCCTGTCTCTTTTCATTGCCGAAAAAATTCCATTGTAATTGGACCGGATGTTCCAAAAGTGGAACCGCGTACCTCTATGCCCTCGTCGGAAGTGGCGATAGGACCTCTGGCCTCGCGCATCGCCGCGTGTCACGCTCGATGCCGTATTGGAAACTGATTAACCGGTCGTGCATTATTGAAGTGTTCTCGATCTTGATTACGCCGAGCATTGACGAATAGTGGAACACATTTCCGGTGGGCGTCCCACCTGAGATCAAAATTAATACAGGCTGCCATGGTAACGCCTGGGTCCCGTGTATCGTGGACTACTAGAGGATATCGATAAAATCTTGATCATGCCGAGAGTACGCGATTATCCGCAGTCATGTTTCCGGCGGAATGCCATTATGCGTGCCGTTTTGTCAATCCTACATTGTTACAGTGCACGAATAATAAATTGACGCTATCGGGGAAAATACGTTAAATTAATTGCGAATAGTCGACATTAACAAAATTTTATTTGTTAATCGAATTACATAGTTTTTGTCGCTGATACTGATCGGCGTAAATTATGATAACACTGTTTCGGGAAAAATTGTCTTCGTCTTTCTCGATAAAACTCGTGATTTTATCCGATTTCTCCCATTTAATCATCCTCGGACCGTCATCGTCACGTGATCGCGTCTTCCTCCGCTTTTCTTCCCACACGTGCATTCGCCAAGTGCACGCATATCAAATCGCGCGTACGTACATCGGGATAGAAGCGACTCACCGTCCATCGACCAATATTGTCGTGTGGGTAATGAACGATCGTGCGTTGAATAAACATGGTGGCCGCCGGCCGTATTCGAAGCTGCCCGCACGCACATGCAAACGACGACATTTGTGCCGGAGGTCATTCGCCGCAGCTTCCCTTTTCCTCCGGATTCCGCTAAGATGGTTTTCGCGAAGATCGAATACGAACTTTTGTTGCAATGTTCTTTTCTCTTTTTCTGGAATCGCGACGCTCACGTCTCTCAGAGACGTACAGTTAATTTGATTCTTTCCTATCATTAATTGCACATATATATATATCTCTTTATTCCCCTATGTACAAATCAAAATACATAACAAGAATGTGTATCATGTAGAATATAACGTATGCTTTAGTAATTAATATATTAATAAATATATTAAATATAATGATTTATCTTAAAATATATATAAATGGAGTTTACTTGAAATTATTCTTTTAGGAGACTTTTTAAGATTATCACACTTTTTGTCGACTTTGTTCTGTGCTGAGATATTTATACGTTGTGGAGAAATTAAGATTGTCAAATAAATTTTCTATTTGTTTTTTATTTCACAGTTTGTGTAGACTTTATCGTGATGCATGTTCTTGTTCGCCATTTAGAAGTTGGCATTTATTACGTAAAAAGGAAACCGAGGAGCGTCTTTCGGACGCCAATCGGAGAGAACTCGGAACGGAACTCTATTGATAGAGAGCCAAACGAAAAGCTTTGCTAGGCGTTTCGCCAACGCATTCTGCAAGCATTGGCCGTAATGGCGTATGCGACATTTATGAAGCCATATACATTGGTATTATGGTGGTCTGCCCCGACACGTGTAGATTAGACGTTTTATGAAACTGCGCCGTCGTTCCGGATTCGCGACTATTTCGAATGTCGATTATTTTAATAAACGAACCAACCTAGACCAGATGGTAGAGAGAGACAGAGAACTAGAATATTCCGCATTCCTATGTTCTAATAAATAGATCGACGATCGTGAAAATCTTTACAAACTGCTGCGCTTTAATACTAGGTGAACAGTGATATGTTGGTAAAACACTTGTATGAATATCTTATAATCTTCGTGACACAAATATTTTCTCGTGACAGTTTTAAATTTATTTATTTCAGCGATAATCGTACAATATATATGTGACTACTTTGATTGCAATATTTGCTACAGATAATTTCACCCATTTTATCTCTACATATTCTATAGTATAATAATTATTATTTTCTATAGTTTGCATTTTTTAAATGTATCTATCATTAATTATCTCTGTATCAATATTATTTTCTATACTCTTTAGTATAGTAATAATTATTGTCAAAAATGCAGATTCCATTGAAAATAATTATTTAAATAAGTTTTGTTTGGGCTAAGAACTCTGTGTGAATCTGTGTCATAGTAGATATAGGTGCAAACAAGAAGATGACGAGGATCGAAAAATTGGCGGCGTCGCCGAAGGTCCGTAGGGTGTGAAATTCAATAAACGAATCCATTCAACGCTTATCTCGCGTAAACTTGTAGACACACCAAGCCACACAATACGGTCCCCTGTTTCTACGAGGGAAAGGGGGAGGGCACATAGATGCCGTCACGCGCGGTTGTAGTAGTTCACATATGGTATACACGTATGTGTGTGTGTGTGAAGCTGCTTCCTCTATTCGTTCGTAGAAGCGACGGAATGTTCGTTCCGCGATATACCGAAGTCAGGGTTCTCAACCTGCGAGAGGGGCGAATTATATAAACTTAACGGCGGGGGGTGAATAAACAAAATTGGGAGGTGAATCGAATTTCATGTCGATTATCCATTTATATTTCCATATGACCTCGTTGAAAAGATTTGAGAAAATATCGCGAAAAAAATTCAACATAACTCTATTCGTATCGATTGTATGTATAACGATGAAAATTCGGAATGAAAGGGTTCTGCCACGTTTGTTATCCCTGCAGCGAGTAAAAGGGTACATTATGAAATAATTATGCAATCGGTGCTACATGCCAAATGACCATCCCTGCGAGCGTCGATGTATACGCCGCTTCCGAGAGCGCGCGGATGTGGAAGTGCGTGCCAGGGCGATTCGCCGCGATACGCACTATTATCGTTAATGTATGCGGCTCGCGTGTACGCGAACTTACACCGACGCGAAGTCGGTTATCAATCATCGTTGAAGGAGGGAATACGTGCCAACAATGCCGAGCAACAATGGGTATTCCGTGGTTCTGAACTGCGTACAATATCGACGTTACATGCTTTCGTCAGTTTCCCGACCGTATTCACCGAAAGCGCAATATGTTTTCGAATGTTGCAGCGGCGCATAAGTTTTTTTTGCTCGCGGTCTAGGGCGCTGTGTCACTATTCACAATCCTATATTGGAAATTACGTTTGTATTCTCTCCCTTTTTCTTCCTTTTCCTCCCTGCGCTTTTTATCCCTTTTCTCGTTATTTTTTGTTTCCCTTATCGCGTTGTAAAATTTGTTGAAACGCGAATGGCGGACGAAACACGAAAGATAAAATTTCTGCGCTCGAGACTCGGGAGAATTTAATTTGCCTTTACGGTCTCGGCGAGGTCGGCGTAGAAAAAACAATCGTTTGTGGTGGCCACCCACGTTCTCGTGTAATTTCTGCGACCCCCCGAACGAATTCTTTTGAAACAAAAATTATTCTTCCGCCTCTGCGAATATTTCTTCTCGCGTCTATTGTACGACGAATTAAGATGTTAGGGGTGAAGGAAAGGAGAAAGGGTGGAGAACGAAATTGTTCGGGGAAGTGTGTTCGAGCAATTGCGAGGTCCCGATACACAGATCCGATAAGGTTCGCAAATGCTCCTTTTACAAGAGAGCACGCGTTCTAAAAGAGCAGTGCGATACGTTCTCGTAATCGATATTACCATCTACCACGATTCGCCATTAATGTAATTACGGGCCTCCATCGTAAAGCCAGGCAGACCCCATGCACGTTGATCAAATTTCCAATATTCGAAACATTATACCTCCCGATCGGATTACCGTGTCGCGTAGATTTGGAATTACGAATTGTTTTGATAACGAATAGATTCGCCTTGCAAGTATTCATTTTGGAGAGATATATAACATCATCGTTGATAAAATTATCTGAAGAATGAAATTTTATTTCGAGTCGCGTCAAAGCTTTCACGAGCGTCATTATAGAATAAGAGAAAGATGTATAGAATTTTGTGTATCAACAAAATTTTTAATTAATTGATTCTATCCGAGAGCGTTTTCTTGGAAATGAAGAAGAGTAGTTTTTATTCTATCGCGGTGAAACCGTTATGATTTAACTGTAAAGGTTTACTCCGCAAGCAATAAGTTTCTCTGCGTGTACATTTGAATCTTCATCGAAAGAGCCACTTGCCACATCATTCCAGTACCGCAAACTCGCCGTTTCCTGTTTCCACGCAACGCTGCAACTTTAGCTCTGTGTAACTCATTTTGCAAAATAAATTTCGCAAATGTTACGGAAGGAAAAGATTCATTCGCGAATTCTATCGCATCTTCCATATCGGGGCCACGTGATTTGTCATCCGCTATTCCACGTTCAATAACATATTAAACGCGTACGTAAAATTCATACTCGCGATGAGAAAATCTAAAAGTCACTACGTGTAGGAAGCGATTGCGAATTGGATAACCGAATCTTATAATATCTCTCGAGTCTGGATTTCGCGGAATAACCGAGGAGAAACCGCTGGACGTGAGGAATCGCTCCTTAAATTCGCGTCGGCAGGCGAAGGGTGGAACGATTGTTCTTCGTCCGCTTTCGCCGCTTTTACCCTCTATACCCTTCCCGTGCCATTAATTAACACCGACGAATTAATAGCGGTAACGTAACCGCATCTCCACCACACGCACGTTTAAAAGCCGCGAATTCCGCGCCTTTTCCCGGCACGGAAGATTTATCTACAAAAAGGAGATGCGTGGGGAAAGAGAGAACAGCATAGAGATTGCGTGACACGCACTTTCGGACGATACTTTTTTTCGTGGACGATACGATGTAGAAAAATAACGAGGGATTCTTTCTACCTCGCAGTTTATATTGATTCGCTTAAAAGCACGGGGGCTCCTCGGCGTACCCCGTATTTATGCACTACCCCATATTTTTAGATCGTGTTGTGTTCACCACTTACATCCGTTTATTTTTCCTTTTAACGCGTCGTCGTGTCGCGTCGGGGGGAAAGAGAAAAGGCGAAGCGTGCGCCGACTTTAAGGTCACGCGACATTATCATATATGTGTCCCGCGTGTATCAGAGTGAGAGAGAGAGAGAGAGAGAGAGACGAGGGTCGATACGACAACATTGGCCGTTTTACGCTTTATCGACACAAATTGCATCGTCATTATCCGTAATGTTATCATTCGCGGTGCAAGCTTGACAACTTGTAAGTGCACTCTGCCATGTATTCCGCGCAATGAAAATTTCACGTAACGGCTTTCGTTTCTTCGCATATAGTGGTTTCGTTACTATATATGTACGTGTACTTACCGATATTTTTAAAAGTTCGCTAAGAAAGGTATATATCGATGTTTGATAGGGGGAGAGTTAAGAAATTTACACAGCGAGATTATATTCTACGTGTATTTTCTTTTATCCTTATTATGTTTTATTACACTCGGTTTAATGATCGTTATTAAAGATGTATTTGTATTAGGTACGTCTGTAAACGCAAGATATTTGAGAAGCGAGCTTCCTTCAGCCAATAGAGCGTGATATATCGTCCAAGTTTTAATGAAGGGTATCTAATTCCGCCATCTGCGCGGGACAAAAATTAAAAAACTTGCGCTCGAAACGTCAGAGGACGGCTATATAATCGAATTGTCGTGAAAAGTTTCAGCTTTCGCGCGCAACTAGATTTATTTCGCGGAATATCCGCGACTAAGGGAGCACCGATAATTCAATTTAATATCCGATATCCAATTTAAATCGTAACGTACATACGGATTAAAGCGAACATATTGCATGCGAAAAATTGCATTCTCTCTCTCTCTCTCTATGCCCCCATCGGCGGGGAACATCGTGCGATTGTTTACGAAGAAAAAAGGAGGAAGAACGCGCAAAAAGCTTGTTATCATTTCCCCGCGAATCTGTGATTAATTCGCGCCGTAAATGATACGCGCGTCGCGCTTTTTATACAAATATAATCCTCGCGAAAACTCTAAAACTCTCTTCTCTTTTTGCTCCTCTCTTTCCTCTGGACTTTGTGTCCTTCACGGCTTTCGAAAGTCACTTAAGCAAGCTTAAACGTTAAGCTCGCTTCGCGAAATGTTCGCTGTGCATATTCGCGACACTTGTTTGCGAAGAAGATTACCGATGACAATAATTATTCGGATATTATCTCTTCTTTTTGTCGATAGTTTTCCTCCTGCTGCGAAAATTTTCAAAACGCGTTTTCCAGTCCCCTCGGCTGTATAAATTGCGAGATCTGAACCGTCTGCTCGCTACAGTTTGACTGGTTGTTTATGCGTCTGGGTCAAAGCGTCAAAATACACGAAACGTTTCTGGTAGGCGCTATTTGAACGGCGCGAAGTTTTAGCGAAATCGTTATGTCGGTAAGTCAAACAGCGACCGAGCACGAAGCCATCGTCGTAGTTTGGGCAGAGTTGGCGACGGGCCCGGCCTTACATTTTCGCTGATAGAGATAGAGATAGAGAATAGACAGAGTTGGGTGAGTAGAGTGTCACGCGAGAAAGAGAGAAAGAAAGGAGAAAAGCGAGATACACGAAGGTGGGAGGGTAGGGTGAGGAGATTCGAAGCCAGATTCTAGAATCGCGCTCGGTAAGAGACTCTGACGTGGCGGTTAATTAACTCGCCATACTGCGGGAAGCTGCGCAGATTGACTTGTCTGCGGCAATTAACGCTTCCCGTACTTTCCGCAAAAATAGCTTCTCACAAACGCGCGATTTACGATAACCGCACCGACGCTGTGCCGAACTGTTCTCGGTAGATCATCGCGAGTCATCGTTGTACTAGAATGTTAGTGAACGTGGAATTTCGAAATTATTTAAAGCAGATTTGAAACGTCGCTGGCGCGAGAGAACTGAAGAAATACTAGTCGATTGATATAAATTGGGGCTGATGCCTGGTCGACAGAATTAGAAGTGACTGAAATGGTGCCAACCCGTCTTTTTCCTTGAACGTCGTCACCGACAGTGTCAGATTGTCATTTTCTTTCGTCGGAAATTTTACTATGACGGTTTTATTAATACTATTTTATTAACGCATCCGTCGCAAGATTGCAAATGACATCGCAGACAAAACAGCAGTCAGAGCTTTCAGGAATTAGCATTTAATAATCTCGAAAGAAGGACATGTTAAAGTATCAAATTTTGCGTGTGTCACTAGTAAATTCATAACACAAATAAAAAATAAAATTAAAAGACATATAAAAGGACGGATTACTAAGCACTTTGACGAATTTTATATTATACTTTCTCGTTGCGTCTAATTCTGATATTTCTCACGATATTTACCTGCAAGTGTTTGGTTGTTTCGGAGTAGCGCGATGTTGTCCGTAAAAACGATGAAAGAACCAACATACAAAGAGAGCAGAGTGTAAACGAGAGGTCAGACAAGCGGGTCGATTAATTAATCGGGAGACAGACAGCAGATGGTACGTGATGCGGGAGACGCGAGAAAGACTGAGAAAGAAAGGAAACGAACGAAAGTGGCGATAATTACGGCAGCGCCACTTTCGTTTTGTTTTTATAGTTTTTATGACCCGAGAAAATATTTGAAGTTTATTACATTAATTAATAAGAAATTCATAAACTTTAGCTGTGTGTATTTTGTGTAGCTTGTGTGTATTATTTTTTTATCTTTATATAATTGTTTAAAATATTGATTTTTTTATATTAAAAATATCATGCAAATATTTTAATAAAAAAGTCTTAAAAATGCAAGACACTTCAAACATAGATTATTAAAAATATTTATATATAAATAGGATTTTGTTAGCGTTTATATATAAAAGCGTGGTAATTTTTTACAAAAACTTACACAGTTCATCTTGACATATGTATGTTTCAAAGAATTCATTATTTAGTAACATGCGCCTAGAATCAACCGGCGTTTTTTTTATACTTTTTGACAAATATATAGGTATAACAATCATTTGGTGCTTATAATTAATAATTAATATGAATGTGTATATACAGAATAATTGAAGAGATAAGAGACAATAAATAAATAAATAAATTTTAGTTTGGAAGCTAAAAACTGTATCGGTAACGCATTGAAGTGAAACATATTGAATAACAAACATAGCAATAAAAAATGTCAACATTTCTTATTTATTATTATTTTTGTGTATAATATAATGTACATAATACGAAAGAATAAATTTCCAAGGTGTTCTAATTTTCGGTTTTTATTGTAGTGATATATTTTTAACTTAAAATATTTTAGGAACTATAGCGCAGCCTAAAGCGCATGTTACTCAAGAATGAATTTTTTCCAACATTTGTCAAGATCATTCGCGTCAAAGTGATCCGTGGTGTATACGTTTTTATAAAGAATTACCAAAATAAATAGTGATTTTGTTTACAAATATAATTAGATATTATTTAAAAATTTTTGTGTTCGTAAACGGATGACCGACAAACATAAATATTGAAATTATTATTGTTTGTATTATTGTTTGTATTATTGAAATAGTTTTAAAAGAATACCAGATTTTTTTTATTTGAAAGTTTAATCTTGATTTATAAAATAAAAAAATTAAATATTTTAAATAAGATTTTCATCAACATATATAAATAAATATATTATTCTATAATATATATTCTGTAACATTTATATTCGAGAGAAAGAGAAAGTAGAATAAATAAAATTTACGTGCGTAATTATTTTTATTTTTTAATTCAAATTTTAATCTCTGTAGAAATGGCAGTGCTTCGATCTAAAAAATTAATATGATAATTTATTGAAAGAGAGAAAGATACATAATTAATAAAAATATATGTATATATTTTTAAAAATTTTGAATATTATAAGAAAGATTAACAAAAATAAAACATTTTTATATTGTTATTTTCTTCTCTTTTGATCCTATTAAAGTACGGCACTGTGCTGCGGCGATTCGAATCTCTCGGCACCGACGTCCGCGTTCTTGGCGAGCGGGGGAGCGTCATTATTTAATTTAGATTAATTTCAGTTCTCTCGCTTCTGATTCGTCGTTCGCGCAATTCAAACAACGCAAGCGTTTCTCGAAAAAATTTACAAGGCGGTCGATGACACGTAGTGAGAGTATCACGTTTTTATAGAGCGATTGTCGTGATACGTCATCGAACGTCACGCGAAGATTTGTCTAATGACATCGCTTCAGGCAAATTATATAGGATGGTAATGTCGTTGATATAGCCGACCGATAAGGATCGGTTTAAAAGCCTTGAAAATTTAGTATGCACGCACATCCATTTTCATATATACGTCGTATAAAGCATCGATATTTCATCGGCTATAAATATCGTCGTGGACACTGCTGTCCGCGGTGATGACGCTTAACACGGCAAAATAAAAAATACATTCGTAGGAAATGAACGCCTGAATGTTAAAAACTCTGTCGGAAGAGACCACGTGGGTCGAACAATACTTTTCAACATAAAAGAGCGCGCTCTAAATTACGGCTCGTATAACACTGCAATTATATTCGTCGTAACTTGGTCGTTATTGCGTGATATAGCGGGACGATTTACTCGTGACAGGCATTGCGGCAAAATCTGTTTCAAGAGTAGTTTAGTAGAAATAAACCTGTCTTTCCCAAACAGAGAGGCGGGAGGAGGGTGGAGAGCATAATGACGAAACGGGCAAGGGTTATACACGATATCTCATTCTATTACGCGACATACCAGTTGGGACAAGTCTCAGATTCAGGTTCACGGTTACCTGATCGCGATAATCGATAGCATTGCGAGTCCAGTCGGGTCGCTTAATCGTTCGCGTTTCGCTTCGATTACCTTCGTCGGGGCAAGTATGCGAGCAGATCGATTTCATTGCATTTCAGATTTACTCTCTTGCTCGAGATAAACATTTTTTTTTCCTTCGCGAATAAATTAATTCAAATTGCGTCTAAAAAAATTCCTTTGCAAAAATATTATTTGTATTGAATCGCATTTATACTAACAAAAATATTTCCACATGTAAAAGATTTGTATATGTATCGAATTAAAAAGAAATTAAGATTTTTTTCATATACATAAAAAATATTTGTATATATTTTATGAAAAATATTATTTCATATATATATTTATGAGTTTAAATATTTTTATTCAAATAACACGCATATATCATGCGTAACGCCGCAATAAAATATTTATTTTAGAAGTGCATCGCGTAGAAATAGCTAATGGAGACTCTCTATGCGTTTTCTCACGACCTCGCCAAACAGCTGATTGATTTACAGCGATCCACTTAAGGTAGATTTTTCCGAGGCCGGGCGTCAAGTTTTAATCGCCGATTCGAGCAAGCGTTTCTAGCTGTTCATTCGGATGATGAACGACGGCTACTTGTGCCAAGCATCGCCTACATTAAGTAATTCGCGCGATCGTAGGTTTTCGTTCTCGTCGAGACTGAAGACTCTGTCTTAGCGATCTCTTCAAGGGAAACTTTAAACGAAGATTCTGTTTATATAAGAAAATCCTTCTCTCGTAGTTTTCACAAAGTTTTTACGGCGTAATAATACTAGTCGATACGATAAATTCGGGATTAGGGTTCTTTTTAACGTCGGAAGTTAAACGGCGAGGCCACCGGCAACATGGACCAACTTGCTGCGGACCATAAGTCTTCGTCGTGACTTTACGGCGGCGCGAAAAGGCTTCTTGGTCAAACGGCGGCCGCGATAAATCTTAATTCGCACGTTGAAACGCGGCGTTTAGTGTTTCACGCCGGGGTGAGATATGACCCGCTCGCTGTCTCTCCCTTTCGCGCCACGAATGCTGTTTCGAGATCTGAAGCTGCGAAATTCACCCGGAGGAAAATTCGCAGGAAAGAGAGAAAGAGATCAGAGCGCTCTCTCTTTCTCTCTCTCTTTCTCCCTTTGCACATGCGACCTCATTTGCGTACTTTATTACCCGGCAACACCGATGAAAACGCTTTATTTCCTCTGCCGACTCGCTTGATAGGGTCGAATAGATTCTCAGCCTTGGAACAGCTGATTATGATATGAATCATCATTCTATACCGGCTTCGGTAATATACGTGGGGACTCAGATTCGCCTTAAATCTCACTGAGACTCGCGCGTTGTGCGATTAAATCCGTGGTAGTATCTAAATGTCAAATATCAATTTTTGGATCTTTCATATTAACTGTTTTGATAACTAAATCTCGAGCTAGATTTCTGTTATGACTGTGCGGGCCCGCACGCGCGGAAGAGATTTCATCTTAAAATACATCTCGTGTACGTTATACATTTCATTTCACTGAAATGCATCTCTGTAAATATTCGCTTGCAAATAATATGCCGAGAAATATTTGTGTTGAATGTTTATTTGCCTGAGATCTGTAAGCCGTTTTATTTTTGTTCCGGGAATGAAAGCAGCGAACAATTTCGACCTTGAGTACATAACGTGATATTGTGGGCGGTTCGATAAAATAGCGGGCAATTTGAAATAATCGTGCCACGCCATTAAAAAGATTAAATTATAGTCGCTTTCTTTCTAAACGATCACGACAGTTCTAAAACATTCTAATTCACTCGTCTCACTCGATGTAGTCGAGTTTAGCCTTGAAGGAGCAATAATCGTCAAGGTGTTATCGATTATAGCAGAAAATGAGTACATTGCAATGAATCAATTACATAAATAAATATAAAAAGACACGATGACGACGATACCTGCTTAGATAGGCAAAACATTAATAACTAAGAATCGATAGACAATATCTTCATATTTAGATACAGACAAGATGAATGTGGTACTTGAAATAAAACATGAGATAAATATCAAGAAATAAATCTTATATTTCGAATATATAAAACTTTATTTTGTACTGATACCGTAAAGATCTTTTGATGTATATAAGTCTTTCGACTCACCTCTCTTTTTCATCAATTTAAAACGCATTATTCGATAGTGATACAATCAAACATATGCGAACAACTAAATCTAATACTTTTCTCCAAGCGCGAATAAACAACCGACTGGCTTTATCGGGGATAAACCTGCGGCCCATAAAACATCCCAAGTCTCTGTTTCTCGATCCGTTATCCTGTATCCTCGATGGGTGAATCTACTCCGGAATCGAGATCGGGCCCAAACAAGGAAGGCCGTGCCCTTCTCGGACGTGTCCCTCGCGAAATGGAAAGTAACGATCTGCCCCTGTCCCACGAGGGAACAGCAAACCCTCCGTCCTCTGCTGCGGTATTCTCGAAGCCTATATTTTCTTAAGCGTTGCCCTAAGAGATCCGTTCCTCTTTTCTCCTCCCTTCGCCGCACTGGTACGTGCCTTGCACGAGAAACACGTACAAAACCGTCCTTACGAGCGCGAACGTGCAATCGCTTTCGCGTCTTCTTTGTGCAAGCGGGATCTTGGAGGTACATATACGTTCCCATGCAAATATGCAGGGACGCATCGGCGATCCTGCTGATGCTTTCTTTGTCCGGCCATTATATTACTGTTACATTTATATCGTATTGCTCCTTGGAATGAGATACCGATTAAGTATCTGTCATTCGAGAAAAGAGTAATTGACACCTCATCACACATACACACACACATGCATTTCGAGAGAAAGCTTTGTTAATTTATCTCTCGAAGTTTATTTCTATTTTTATTTCGATGTGACTGATCTTTTAATTGTTCTCGACGTTGTATAACTTTATTCGATCCATGTGATCGACCTTTAACTAGAATTTAAATAAACGTTACAATTAGTTTTACAACTGGGAACGAATTTTAAGTACTATATCATGTTGTGCTTGCAAAGATTCGTACTGGTTCGAATATACTGGGTTAAATTTTCAAAAAAAAAAAAAAAAAAAAAAAAACGATTTTTATTCATTTCATAATTTCTGAATTCTTTCCTTTTTTCTGATTATTTAAATGGAAACGTATAATCTCACGTATGTGTAAACGCGAGTTACGATACCGCGGTTGTAGAACTGACTAATACGACTATTTATAAATAAACGCGTAGTCGCGTTAAGCGACTCTCTTACTTAATCGATAGAAGAACATTGTTCGACGTAATTGAATTTACGTAACCCTTACAAAGGTGCGCTTAATACGCCTTAAACATCCGGGGTATCTCGAATCATCGCGCATTGCATAACGACGACGATGTCACGGGATTTCACGCGTAATGAACGAATTTCACTGATTAGTCGCTTGATACGTGATACGCCGGTTGCTTTTCGTAAGCCAGCAAGGACGATTTCGTCGAGTCTCATTCAGTGCGCTCTCAACGATCTGCTTTCCATCCCACACGTGCACACCACGTCGTGCATGTTAACCCTTCCAGAATTGCGATGCAATCGTAATGCATACACGTTAGCGGCTTTCACAGGAGTTAATTCTGATGCGTATTTATCGATGCAATAAAATCAATCGAAATGCTCGATTCTGGAATCAAAAGCGATAATAATACCTTGTATAACGCGGAGTGTAAATTGTATGCATTTGTACGAAGGATTAACACCTCTTGTGTATAAAAAGTATCGATAAACCATAAATATATATATATATATAGATAAAGAAAGTATGAAATCTGTAAATACGTTACAATCAATAAATTTTGCAAAAAATAATTATCTTATTCAACTATAAAAATGAAATATATCTTTTATTATATATCTCATCAGAGATTTTTTTTGTGCTTCTAAAATTCTCAATATTAAATTCTGAAACTAAATTCAGTGTTTTATCTTCAATAAAATTATATATATATATATATATATATATATATATATATTCTCATAAAAAAATTATACCATATCTAATTGTATAAAATATTTTGTGTTTCGAAAAAATAAATATATACGATATATATATTCTTCTCAAAATTACATTAAAAATAAAATAAAATAAATAACACTTTATAAGATAATATCTGTGTACAAGTAAACATATTAATCCTATTATTGGAGAGTTTAATGGCTCCAATCTATAAATAATAATATACATATATATGTATATTCACTTTTCATCGTTACAATAAAAATAAATCACAATGAAAATATAAATAATAAATAATATTTGGTGTGAAATGTGAAATATATAAAAGTATAATAGACATTTTTATACATTATACGAAGATGAGAAATAATTTTGATTGCATTGAAATTTTGTAGAAAGATTATGCTATGAATTTTAGATAAACAGATCGATATCTTAACTTAAGTATGTGTTTATGTATAATGCAACATTTTCTTGCTCATGTTGCCGCGCGTAATATAAGATGTAATATAAGATGTAAACTTTGTTAGAATATTGAACATTCTTCTTACATACACATGTGCACTCGCGCATACACAATGCACACGCATATACACACATGCATCAAGTGTCGCAAAGATTGACTCCTCTCGACATCTACAAATCTGACAATGAGCTTTATTTCCTGGAATTCTGGAGAATAGCATCTAATAGGGGGGCATCGGTCCAAACTAACTATCTCTCCTCCCGGGACTCGAGTTGTCAAAAATACGCAGTTTGTGGCTAAAAATACCCCCTCCCTCTCCGGGCGAAAGTGCACGTGGAACGTGGAGCATTCGACCTGTATCGAGTAACACACATCTCGCGTCACGAAAAAGATAAAATACTCCCGGTATATTCAAAACGTAAAACGCAATCCGGTTTCCGTGGGCACGGATGTTCCCCCTTTCCCCCGGTCCTTCCTCCCCGATCCCAGGGGGGGAGGAGAGAATCTTTGCCTGTCTGAGAGGGCCTTTATACGCACGGATCGCAGACGGTCGAGGGCCCTCTTCTCTGTGCTTTCCCCTTCTGCAGAGAGGCCCGGTTCTCTTTCCTTCGCACAACTACTATTCGACACAAAGCGTTCGTTCGTTCGTTCGTTCGTTCGTTCTCTCTATCGCGGCCACGATGCGCAAGGTCTCCCGTTCGTTTCCCCGGACTCCATGTCCCTCTAGCCCCCCGTCCCGCTGCCTTCTCTTCTACCACCCTCTACCTTCATCCCTCTCGTCGCTTTTTCAAGGCATCTTCGTTCCACTGACTCATTCCTTCCTCGAAGCCCATACTCCTCTCTCTTCCCTTCCCCTCTCTCTGCTTCTTCTCTCACCTTGCCGAGCTGTATTCTTTTCACCCGTGTGATCGTCCTGCGTGTATATATACCGGGTGAACCATAGAGTACAAGGTAGATTCTCCCGCGTCCTCTTTGTTCACGCGCGACGAATTCGAGTACCGGAAGGGAGCAGAAACGCCAAAGAACGAGATGCTTGGTCGATTCTGCCTCGGTTTATTATAAGAGGGCGAAGTAATTTTGGAAAAGAGAGGAGTTTTTTAATGAAAATTATGAGCTTGTCATTTTTAGATATTTTTTTCTGCGTATAAATGTTATGAATAAAAAAAAATTGAATATAATAGAATTATTCTCAAATTTTGTAATGTTGTTGAATATAATTTATATGCACGCTTTAATTAGATTTTATTAACAGTAGCTATTATATATATTAACAAAGGCAATTTTCATTTTATGCGTTTCGCCTTGAAATAATAATAATAAAAAAAAAATGGCACGAAATGATTCTTTCCGAGTTACTCCGGTAACCCAGTTGTCATGAATAACGCATCGAACAATCGTAATTTTCATTGGATATGTCGACTATTTTCGAACGATAGAGAATATTATTTCGCACTGAAATAAAATCGAAATTTGGATTATGCAAATACAAACAGGATCCGCATTATGCAAATACAGTCAAGATGTGTACTATGCAAACTCGTATTATGCAAATGTTCTCGGCGGAACATTTATTTCCACTTTCCTACGGGAGCATTCTCTACACGAATTTACACTTTATATAGCGCAACATTGCGGGATTATTTACCAAATGTTACGACGAATTAAGTTGTAACAGGCGTTTACAGGCGCGTTGATGCATTACCAGTACGTTTGCACATTGCACAAAATCATTTCGCGAGGGAGGACCGTAAAAGGGTGAATAGCGCGTAACCGTCGAATCTCATGAACACCCCGTATACACCCTGGCGCGCCTCCTACGTCGTGCTCTGTTCCAACACATCGGCGACGACGGCAGCGGCAGCGGTACATCGAATCTCAAAGGAAGGAGAAGGACAACGTCATCGGCCGCGCCGAGCGAGCGAGTGAGATCGTAACAAATCGAGTCGAGTCGGCTGTTGCCGGCTGTGCGAGTCCCCTTCCCCCTCTCCGCCTCGGCGTCCCGCCGAAGCCTACGTTCCCCCTCTACCGCTCGAAGCGTCAGTCGCCCCGCGTCCCTCTACCGAGTCGGAGTGTTGTGTCGTTTCCCGCTCGTCGCCCCGCGCAGCACCTAACCTTCCGTGCTCTCGACTCCGGTAAGCTCACTTATCTCTTTCTATCTTTCTCTCTCTCTCTCTCTCTCTCTCTCTCTCTCTCTCTCTCTCTCTCTCTCTCTCTCTCTCTCTCTCTCTCTCTCTCTCTCTGCCTTCCTCTCTCCCTTCCTCTCTCCCTTCCTCTCTCCCTTTCCTTGCGTGTCGTGCCTAACCTTCTCTCCCCACGAAACTGCCGCCGTTCGTCTCGAACAACGTCGTCCCCTCGCCTCTCGCTCCCCCTCTCTCCGCCCGT
Source organism: Prenolepis imparis (assembly GCF_030444845.1). Taxonomy (NCBI): domain Eukaryota; kingdom Metazoa; phylum Arthropoda; class Insecta; order Hymenoptera; family Formicidae; genus Prenolepis; species Prenolepis imparis. The sequence continues at coordinate 2,537,470 of NW_028141165.1, forward strand.
TCCCCTGATATACCACGATTCGTATAGCGAAGGTTTAGCGTCGCTTCTCTCTCTGTCTCCGCTCGTGGTGCGCCTACGATTTTTAAGCGGATCTATTGCGTGAAGTTTCCGCGGTTTTCGGTTACGAAGTTTCAAAGTTTCGTCATTTCTACGTATATATCGTGAATCGGCGCGCAACCGCGTGTTTCTCTTCCCCCACTCTTCTTTCTTTTTATTTGCTTACCGCGAATAACACGTTTCGTCTTTGTTTTGCGCCCATCTACCTACGTGCCGGTATGTATATGTGTATGTGTATACGCTCCTCTCCTGTTTAATTTTTCCTCTTTGTCCGTCTCATTCTCACGCCTTCTTCCTTTCTCTGCCGGTGTTGTGTCTCTCTCTCTCTTTCTCTCTCTCTCTCTCTCGCTCTCTCGCTCTCTCGCTCTCTCGCTCACTCGCTCACTCATTCGTCCGGTGTTTACCCCCGGCAAAATGGACGATCGGTTAGTGCATGAACGGCGTACAACGTGACGCGATCGTACTCTTATACAGTCGGTATATACTCCTCGTGTGGGAGAGAGAGAATCAAAGTGAGAGGGGTAGACAGGATAGAGAGAGACCGCGGCCGCGCGTAGCTCGTAGGGAAAGGCGGTGAGAGGAAGGAGAGCAGTAGCTAGCCGGTGGTGCGTCGTCGTGTCGTGCGCTTCCTAACCTCCAAAACGTCTCCTCGCGACAACCGACGCGTATAATAAGCGACGCTGCCATCTCGACGCGCGCGCGTGTCTGTGCCTGGCTTGCCTTTACCCGTGACGTTATCTTCGATTTATAACGAACCGCGATTTGCAGTCGTCGTCGTCGTCCTTGTCGTCCTTGTCATATAATACGATTCGTACAACGTGCAACGGTTCTCCTCTCGCGTGTGTGAACATCCTTCGCGTCGCTTTCCGGCGCAACGAGAGAGCGGGAAATCGAGACGAAGGATCTGGTGAAAGAGAAAGAGAGCGAAAGAGTTTTTTGTCGTGTTTTTTTCGAGGTCGATTGTCTGTGCCGCGATTTTGAGTGAGTGAGACAAAGGAGAAGAAGAGCCAACGAGGGATACTTCCACGGAGATTTGCACTGGACATTCCTGCCGCCGCCGTCGTCGTCGTCTGGGAGCCTACCGTGGACACGGTTAGTACAATAATTAGCGAATAGGAAAGCGGCTCTCGGCGCCGGTCACAACTTCCACGTTGTCGGATACGAATCGTTTTTGGCGTGCGGTGCGCGCGCTCCGAGATCGCGCGGATCTCTCTCCCCCTGTCGCTCTTCCTCTCTCGTGGATATGCCGGGGATGCGAAAGGCGCGCATGTCCGCGCGTCGAAAACCAGCTGTCGCCGATGTTTGATCCTCCGATACACGCGTGACTCTGCTCCACAATTTTCACGCCCTTTTTTTTCCTCTCGTTTGTTTCAATCCATTTTCGATGGTTTGACGCCTTTGTCATTTTGCATTTATTCGCCTCGTCTTGCCCAAAGCTCGAACGTGTCCGCTTCGCGCAGCTTTTCGGAGCGCAACCGGAGCGGCGGGATATACGTCTCTTCCGGAGCGGAAACACGTGGCTGTTCTTTTGAAATTATAAAGTTGATTTTTATCGCCCTACTAAGCACCGAAGTAGAATAAAAGATTTATAAATGCAAATTGAAATCCGAGAAGGAGATTGTGCGCGCGCACTGATTTATTCAGCAGTTTAACGAAATTAGAAATTTTCATAAAAATTGTTATGCGTCACGATGAAGCGATAGACACGCGTCGTGCACAAGTATTTCTTATTTGTGTTCTCTCTGCGAACGACAAAGTCATTTTATTTAATTTCACTTTCGTTCGAGAGAAGGGAAATTGTGTGTGAATTGCATTTTCATATACATTCCTCTTTTATATCGCTTTACTTATCCAGTTACTTTTCCAAACGTGAAACGCTATCGCGAATAATACTTTTGTATATTATATAACTAAATAATTTTCCATTATCTCGCTTGGAGCTAAAAAATACGGCCGATTTTTTTTCTCTCTCCAATGCGGAGGAATCACATATTTTCTTTTTCTTGAAAAGCAAAAAAAAAACTATCGTTATCGAAAAATGCGAAACGGCGGTAGCGATACGCGTCAGTATCAATGAGAATTACGGGCGCGTGGTTAGCGGTAACGAGACTGTCAGTTTTTGCCGATGGGCGTAAAAATTGCTGCCATAAACAGAAGTCCGGAGTTGGCTACCGGTGGCGCATAGTTACGCGGCTTATCGCGGCGCCGCATTGCAACGCCGCGTTCCTCGAACTCTCGTGGCCTCTCTTGTACATGTACATCGCCGTGTGTATTCGCTTAGTACTACGGTACCCTGGCGTGATACGTCAGGTTCTTCATGACCGTGAGAATCGTCGTTGTACGCGAGACCTCCGTATACCTTCGCATTCGGCCCCCTTAGTAAGCGACTTGAAACGCGCGCGAGAGACCTAGATGCGCTTTGCAATAATAATAATAATAGTAATAATAATCCCTTTATTGAACTACGTAACAAAATGTGCATATAATATACTTAGGAATAATTATACAAATAGTAGAAACAAGGATACAAATGCTGTAAAGCAAATGCACCGTGTTTCTAATCATCCTAAAGTCATCCGAAATAAAATTTGCAAACACGTATAAACATTAAAAAACAAATAGAAAGGAATTATAGCATAATTGAGTACAGTAGCTCGGTAATATATGATTTCGCGATATAAATGTTTCTACATTATTAACGTTTTCGCGATTTAGTTTTCGTAATCGAATAAATTACTGAAAATAATGCTCGCTTATATTTGAGAAACGGGAAAAAATATTACGAATGGTAGTTTTACGAGTGACTTGTTTTTCTAAAAATTTACAGTAATGTATTAAGTAGTTTCGAGTTTCCAATTTGCTTCGGAATGTTGCTAATTTGCTTTAGAAGGTTTTCCGACTGGCAAAGTACCCACTCTCTGCTCTCTAAGATGCGCACAAGTTGCTGCAAAACGCAGAGCGCTATGTTAAATGCTCGGCTATAAAATCCCGGCGCTACTCTTGCATTCGCGAAATGCGAGATGAAATTTGTGTCCCGTAGGCCCGCGCCTCGTTGAGCAAAAATGTCGTCATCGTCGTCAATTCGACGCCATTTTGTCAATAGAGAAACTAGGCTGCAAAACTAACCGGCAATCAGAGCGTACCTCCTTCCAAACTCAACGACTGTGAGTGAAGAAACTTAACGCGCGTAATTGCTCTTCCTCGGGAATTAGAAACCACACCTTTTACGTTCGTACGCGAACGTTGCTGGTGGACATAATAGGAAGTACACTGTAATCGCGATTAGTTGCGGTACAACGCAATCTTTCTCTCTTTCTATAGAGAATAGCGAAGGTTCTCGAATTTATCTAATTCGCGTCTTTTTATCGTTATTAATATAATCACTCGGATATCGAAGATCGAAGGAATAGTCTCTCTCGCCGATAAAAGAAATTTTTTTAGAGAACTTTTATACGTGTCTGTTAGTTCGCGATTCACGCTACATCTCGACCTGAAATTCCACGGCTAGCCGGTGATATCGGCCGGTAATTGTGTCCGTGATCCGAATATCGATGACTAAGACTGTCCCGGGTGCAGGTAGGTATAGAGGTATTTTTGCGCCGCGAATGGTAATCGCGGTGACGCTCGCGAAATCGAGAGCTATTTTCTCCGATGATGCGCACCGCGCCGATCACGCACCTGTGCACTATCTCGCGATATTGCACCTGGGTTACGATTAAACCATTTTTGCCGTCCGAATCGCGGCCACCGGTTTTCTCGCTTCATCTCTCGTCGGGGGCGGCCTTCTTTCTTCTGGTCCGCGTCCGGTGGCTTTTATCGTCGCGGCTGGCTCATCAGTTATGCGAAACGCGTTTCGCAATTCGAGAGGATTCGAGCTCTTCGTTTAGCCTCGAATGCCTTTCGACGCTTGAACCGACATTAGATTTCGCTATTTCGCCGTCCTTGATATTCATTTGTCTACCGCTGATTAAAGTTTCTCTTGAATTATTATCGAATAAATCTGTGTCGGCAAGTATGTATAATGCGATAATAGTTATTCCATTTTATTAAGGATAAAAGAGAGAGAATAAATGACCTTCCATATATTTCCTACGTATCGTTATTTTATATGACCGCAGAATTAATGGTTATATATTTAATATAAATATTAATACCGGAGGAAATATGATTTTATCGCTTTGTCGGATAATCGCGGCGCGATGAATTTTATCGTTCAACTACTGCAGAATTATTATCGAGTTTCAAAGTAACGCTGACAGGGGCCGGCGAAAAATCTTTCCGCTAATATTTTATATGTGATTGCATCGCGAGTTGCGCGCATGTTAGGTGTCTCAGTTTACCTTGATATCGATCCGCCGTGTCATCCCTTTTAATCTTTTCTTTCTTTTCGTTCCTCTCTTCGTCGTTTAGTGTTAAAGCACTCGGGGGCCGACGTTTTCAGGACGTATCATACTTGCAATTTATGGGAACCCTATGCTGAGAATGCTGAGCATGCGCTGGAACGATCTTAGGGACCTACGAGACGACTAAATACTTCCCATAACCGAGGTATTAAAGGATTTATTAAGCGGGGAAGGTCAATTTGCTCTCTTCTTGCTTTTACAAGTTAATAATCTTTTTCTCTTTTGCGAGAGATATTTTCGCGAGCCAATCACGATGACTGCTGTCTTAATTAGGACTCTAATCGTTTTCGTGATTATTAGATCGTAATGTAATCGACATTTCGCTATCTATATTTTTTTTTTATATTTTGATATGATTAATAATTTTTTTTTCCCACGTGATAAATATATTATATAAAATACAGAACGTATAATCTGTAACACATTAATGTTACGATAATGTTAGATATTTTTCATTACTTTTTTCTGATAATAATATTTTGTACTTGGTTCATAACTTTTCTCACTTTATTTCTTTTTTGCGTTCGAATTTCTTCTTTCTTTTCTATTTATGGCGAAGTTTCTTTAAATATATCATTATATAAAGCCTTATTATGAAATGAGCGTCATGCAGGCACATTATATTTACGAAATTCACGAGCGTTTAAATGGCATTTGAGTCAAACAGGCAATCATGTGGTATGCGAGTTCTTTCGATCATCAAGGTCGTCCGACTCCCGCAAAGCAATCCATCAATTCTCCTTCCTTTTGCCGCGTGCGAGCGGTATATTTTCTTTTTTTTTTTTTTTTTTTTTTCCAAGAGTCGTACTCCTCTCCTATTTTCTTTCCGTCGAAGAGGTTGGACCTCTCGTATTTTAGGCTTGCGAAGGCGTATCATATTTTTCCATTCCGACGTTTATGGTCGATGCGTCGCGCGCGCACCCCGTCGATTCTTCTTCCGCGATCCGAGATTTGTAAGGACGGATTATACCTGGGGAAACGCTACCCAGGGGAGCAAGGGACAAAACGAGAAAAATCCTAATAAAGAATTTGATATGCGTAACACCCAGCGGCGGGGAAAATTTCTATTCGTATTTTTTCCATTTTTTCTTTTTGTTATTGAAATTTTTTGCCTCACGCGATTTTTAGACGCGTACATACGTATCCTGTATCGAACGAATGGCTCGTGGCTCAAATTCCAGCATTCACATATTTATGGCCGTCGATCTAGATTCTTTCCGACATTTGTTTGTCCGTATGATCGCATCAGCCGTCAACCGACGTGGCATTTTGTTTCGCAATGTTTCGCAAAGCGGTTGTCTGGAGTAATAAGAGGGCGATTCCTCTCCGGTATAATCGATTACTCGATGATATTCCGGTACTTTCTTTCTTCCTCTCGTTTCTTTCCGCGCGATTTTCTTGTTTCGCGATCTGCGGTTTACAAACCGGCTATAGTTTTCCGCGGCAGAAAGTAGCATAAAGAGAGAAGAATAAAGAGAACTTTCTTTTTCTCTCTTCTTTTTTTCTTTGCCCCTGTCGGAACCTTCCGCTCGGGTAAACACCCACCGGAAACTATCTCGTGGAAAAATAAGCAACGCACGAGGTTTGCGTGGCATTGACGTGATGTTTCGCGGGAGGCGGAACGCGAATTTCATTCGGCATGAAACCACGCGTAATTTAAGAGCCGCCATCACGCGAGAGTCCTTTTTTTTATACGAGCGTATCGCGCTCACGTAAATTCTTACAGAGTTTTACAGAGCGATTGAACAGGAGGAAGCTAGCGAATAACTTTATCTGTCTATTTATCCGCAAAATAAATAACGCAAATACTATCCGCCGAAACAGATATACAGCGCGCGTATCTCTGAATATGAAATTTTTCCAGTACATTTATCTGCCGATTTCTTTTCCGGCTTTTCTTCGAAGCATCGCGTTTTTCAGGAGAGAGAGGGGCTCCGATGGTATGTTTGTATTTAGGCGCATCTCGGAGAAGGGCCGGTTCCATTTTCTCGGCGATCGAACGTCCAACGGGGTACTCGTATATAACTCATGTCGCGGGAAATTAATTAATTAAATCGCCCTCGTTGCGCGCGGGATGAGATCGATACTGAAAATTAACTGCCGCCGTAATATTCACGGCGCAGGCCCTGTCTGTCTTTCGTAGAGAGACGGCCTGTCGTCGACGGGGACGACAAATTAGCGGACGGGCTAATAATCATGAATACGCGGCCATGATTCCGGCTGTGCTAATGATGCTCGTTCCGTTCGTTTAAAGCGAAGCATCAATCGTTTCATTCCTTTTCGCCGCGATTCAAGCGACTTTTCGGAGCTTGTCGCTAAATAGAATTGTATCATTTTTATTCGCTCGTGAATAATTTCGTTTCTCGAATAGAGAAAATATTATAGGTCACGAGTAGAGGAATGCATCGTGTCCCGGATCGCGTTTGTTACTTCGACGAAAACGATCTCGATGAAATATCTCGCTGCCGATTTCTGGAACGCGGGTCGAAATAAAAAGGATTCGTTGATCCGTCGCGTTTTCGTTCCGTAAATAAATCGACGCGGCGAACCGCTATGAAAATAACGCCACGAAAAACCACGACATTCTTCATCGTTCGCGTATACGGCGACGTTTGTATCGGGCCGGCTTTGAAAACAATTTCGTACAAAACCGCCGATCGCCAGGCATCCTGTAACCAATGTAATGCAAACTTTCGATAATCCGATCACGTCTCCTCGTTAATTAGATCGGATTACCGAGAGATTGCGCGCACGATTTTTGATCGTAAACGATTCGCTTTCCCTCTCTCTTCCCCTGTTTTTTTTTCCCGCCGCCGAAAATCAATTTCTTGTTACGCGTAAGCTGCGGAAGCGTTCTCGCTATCATGCGTATTTTGGTTATATCCCTCTGTGGAAAATGGTTTTTTGGTGAATATACATGGTGAAATTGGTTAGTCGCTTCTACGTGCAGGTGGATGGAAAATTCTTGTCACGTACAGGTTTTTGCACGCGGTGTCGCGCGTATAGTTAGTGAATATTAAAATAATAGACCTTCGCGAATGGATGGAAGGAGATGTCGCGAGTACCACTCTTCCCGAAGATGATATTTCAGGAATGTAACGGAGAGAGAGAGAGAGAGAGAGAGAGAAGGACACGCGCTTTCTAACTTACCGCTATTGTAATCGTACTGTTTTGTACTGAGCGCGCGCACGATAATATTAATTATTGCGGAAAATGACCCGTTGTAAGCGGAGCTTAACGCGCGCCGGTTCTCGCGTCGAACGAACAATCCGAGGCTCTTCAACCAGGAAGCGAGTAATTTCGCCATCCACCCACCGAGCGGAGAGAGAGAGAGAGAGAGATACTTTAATTAATTCCATCACCGCGCGATGAACGCCGCCGATATTCTTGCGCGATAAAAATATCGCGGCATAATGACAGACCCCGCGTGGGTTTCATCGGGGAAAAATAACGGAGAATGACTTTTGTAATAGATCCGGGCGCGAAGCGCGGTATTGTAATCTGCGATTTGTGGTCGAATACTCTTTTTTTTTTTCTCTCTATTTTTTTGCAAAATAGAAGTAAAATTCTAAAAGGTGGTTTTGTCTCTTGCAGATTATAAATAATTGTTTATTTTATATATTTTATTTATTTATATATTTATATAACTATAAATATTTACGAACGTGTTTCTTATATATCTCCTATTTCTAAATTTAGTGAAATAATTTCGTTTCTACTTTCTTTTTTTGCAAATAATCACAGCGAGGTCCGACAAACCGCATCGTGTCAGTTAGAAGGAAAGAAATAAAACATGTTAGTTAAAAGTTAATGAAAAACTCGTATTGCCAACATTCAGGTTTCTTGGGGAAAACGACTTTGTCGGGTGGCTTCTCGAAAATTCAATCAAGGCGTATGTGTGTCAGGGGCAACGGGTCGTTATACCTCTCGACTGTTAGATTCCGAGACTCATTAGTGTGTGAGACTCTGAACAGACGTTCCACTGCAAACAAACGGGTCGGCTTTACAGTCACATACCAAAAGCAGTAGGATTATTATATCCCGCGGAGCGCGGTTTATTTGACTCATTTCTATTGAGGCTGGTTTTCATCAATTCTGATTTAGGTTAACGTCGCGCGAGCACAGACAACCGAGTCTCTCTATTTATAGTGCATATTGGACTATGAATTAAAAAGAGACGAATTGCCAACTATGATTGACATAAATTATTAATGTAACTTAATTTGAATTATTTTAGATTTAGAAATCTTTCAGAATATTTGTCAATTAAATTACTCAAGTTCTTGCTCTATTCTTGATTCAGTAAAATTATGATAGAAACTTGATCGCATTAAGATGCATTAATCGCGTTTATATACATACCTATAGCACGACAGCTTTTTTCGGAAATCACATTTCGCGGAACTTTAAATTTAAATATCCGACACTTTGCGCGCAGCCACGTAATATCGCAAAATATTTCCTGAATCCGTGCGTTGGCTTCGCGATCGTTTATTAGTTCCGGTCGAGTAACCCAGAGGCATCGGCAGCTGCCTTACGTCAGATATCTCTCCGATCATAACCCAGTATTTTCGTCGAGTCGTTTCACTCATCCAGTGCTTCACGAATACGACCTTTCAGCGTCCTAGCGAAAAGGTTATTCGAGAATCGGCGTCTCTCTTTCTCTCTCTTCCGTTCGCACCCTAAATCGTTCGTTTCACCTTAGAAAAACCCCGGACGAGTTGGATGCAGCTGCTCGCAACTGCTCACCCTTACCAATAAGTGTTGCACATGCTCGGCACACCGGGCATTTGCATTGTTACTGATGCTTCATCGTTAAGATTTTAGACAGCTGCACCTGCCTGGTCCTGTCATCCTTTCGTTAGCGGGTTGATTAGCGGCTTGCAATAATAAATATCTCGCGATAAAAATAATACGATCGACTTTACATATTATTAATATTACATCATTAATATTTGTTACAATTTTTAAAAAAGTCTTCGAATGCATTGCATAACTAGATTTGCAAATAAACAAGAAACTAAAAATAAAATTGAGCACAAAAGTGACATAAATTTCAATTTTTATCTTTATTAATGTTGAAAAAGATAAAATATGTACACGCGAGATTGCAAAATAATATGTTGTTCCTGGTATAGAGAAATATACATGTAAAATAATATTTCCCTCGCGAAACGTCGCTCACATGTATTTCGTGGTGACAGTAAGCGCGATAAAAACGTGTGACGATGGTGACGGGACGACCGGTTGGCACAATCGCGTGAAATAATCTGGCGCGTAATTTGCGCGTTGGATATATCGGTCCATTCGCGAGTATCGCCGTTCTGGCAAAGGTGCATTACTCTTGGTAGCGCTATGAAATTATTGCGAAACGAAGCATTGTTGTCGATCGCACTCTTCGAAACAATGTCGCGCTCGGATGGACGCGTTCCGTATTACTGGCGGGGCGGCATAATTTCATTTTGCATGCGTAATTGCGCGTTCGACGTGTTCACTGTGTTGTACCTAAATCTCCCTCGTATTATTCAAGTCCAAACTGATCAAACTATTCAGCCGATCCAACTATCGTGACGATAAATTTCGGGATATTTTATACGCAGCGATGAAATCTTTAATAATAGAACTTTTTTTTTATAAGATATCTCATTCGCATTTATTATTATTTTTGTTTTTATTATTTAGATTTAAATTTTATTTTACGAAAAATGTTTTCAGCAGGTAAATTATTGTACTATTTTAAAAAAAATTCTAATCAATCTATATTTATACGCGAAACTGTCGTGTCATTCGCGAATGGTGGGAGGAGCGGTGGCTCTTCGATCACATTGTCGGGCGCGGAAACGAGGTTACCGTCTGGCGTGACGGTGATTTAATGAAAGTGACGTCTTGGCACCGGGACGCGCCGATCGGAGATTAATCCGTTGCACACTGCGTATGCTGACGTATACGCCATGGATAGGCGTATATAGAATGTCAGCAGTCGTCTCATACCGAGAATTAGGCTCGCACGTTATACGATATATACATCTGCGCGTGCATGCTGCGTGTGCATACGCATGATTTCAAGTCCGTCGCATATATTAGCTCGAGTGCGAGTGCAGACTTTTATCAGCTTATCTTTGAAAGCGACGGTAAACATTTGAATTATTAAGCCGCTCTGCCTCCTTTTTCCTCCTCCACTTCTTCTCGCCACGCATTGTTGAGACGTGCTCTGCCTGATGGTGGGTGAGGTCGGCAAAGAAAGGAACGCGTTGGAAAGAGAGGTGTGCGGTGGCACCGACATAATAGCTATATGGGGCGAACAAAGGGGACCCGAGCAATGTCGAATGCAAGAAATTAACCCTCCATAAACCCGGCATAGGCTTGGGGAAACTCTGGAAATATGATATTTTCATAAAGGCAGGAATCTCGAATTATAAGTTTACGCGAATCTTATGAGAAAATTCTACACACTTTTTATATTGGAATTATTACTTTTAGTAAAATACAATGTTTATATACGAATAGAAGTTTTTCGAAATGTGTCAGCATGAAAATCCTGTATTTAAATTTTTGATAGGGCTTTACACTGATAAAATAACGCAAAATATTTAATACAAGATATTTCAAATAAGTTTTAAGATCTGATGAAATGATTAATCCTAGAATATTGTGTTGTACACAGGAGACTTTTGTGCGTGCTATAAATCGGATTACAGAGAGATAAAATTTGCAACATGCGTGGAAAATGTAATAATCGAAACATGTGGAATATTGCATGTTTGTTATCTGATACGTTTGACGTCATTTGTATCCGATGATATACAGTATTTCGTGCATAAAGCGAAATGGTATTGTCAACTGGAAAAATATTACAGGTAGAAAGGTAGTATATAAAAAAATATCCTCTCATTTAGATAGATATATTATTTCGATATCATATGTTATTCTGGATACTCTCTATTTTTCTTTAAAATATTTTTGCGCGGTAATACTCTTTTGGATAAATGTAATTAATATTGAAAATAATTAGACTAAAATACCTGCGATTTTGTAAATATGTTTCTAAACCGGTAAACCTGGATAACAATGGGCAATTAATTTGTAACAACACAACGGTATAACGGGATGTAATAAGAATCGTGGCCGCAAAAGGGGCGCGAAGAACAAAGGAAGAGAAAGTCCTCGTACGTTTTCCCTTTGAAAAATGATTCGATAGTAATGCTTAATTTGCATGACGTTTGATGTTCGCGTTAGTAAATGATAAATGGTTATAATTATGCTTATTTTAATGACGCAATCGGTAATGCAACATGAACACTGGTAACACGTCAACGAAGCGCAGCGAATGCAATAGAACTGCACTCATTGAGGTCAAGAACCATTCACAATGTTTTGTGAATACTCAGCAATTTTCATGGCAGGTGCAATACACTAGCAGATAATAGCGTTTCGAAAATTGAAACCAGTCCGATACATACGTACATACATATTACATATAGACATATATGTATATATATGTATTGTATATATTATATATAAAAAATGTTTTAAAATATTATTGAATGTTCTTTTAATAGTCGATTTTCTGACCAATTTGAAGGATTTTTTCTTGATGGAAATGTCGAAGCATCAATAATTTCTGAATTATATAAGCGATTGAAGAAGAGCTTTTCGGAAATTAAACTTTGTGAAGTTTATCATTACGTTTTTTGATAATTAATTTTAATTAACTTAAGTGGACTTTATATTTTAATAGAATTTTATTTTGACACTTAGTTGAGATTTGTGATAGAAAATATTCGAAACATGCAAAATTGAATAATCTTCTTTGAAATTTTCGTGAAGGAAAACTCGACTCTAAATTGACTAAAAACATTTTAGACACTTACATATGATATTTCTGATATATATATTTTAAATTATTATGTTTATAAAATTTTGTTTAATTACAATCTTAATTGGTACACATAATGACATGTATTTTGACTGTAAGGCATATCTGTAAAGCAGATATTTAAACACTAATCATGCAACTTTCGCTGACGATAACTTCGAACGATATTATTTACGAAATATATATATCACCTCGATATTTATCTAACCATTGTTGGCGGAGAAGGCGCGTGGAAAAGGGATTGATGAGCTTGTTAGAGTTTTCAGGTAGTTCTTTCGGAACAACTTTCATCGCAAAACTTTCGCCCTCGATGCCTGCGCGTGTTCGTTTCGGGACGATGGGTATAAGGTTGGACCTTTGTGATTTCGATCGACTATCTTGGCGCGTTCCGAAAGGGACGGGCAGACAGACTCGCTTTTTCGCTCTCCGAATGGAAAAAAAGTGAAAGTATGTCGGTAGGTCAAGTGTATGCCTAAGGATTCTTGCGTAATGTCTCGGTCCGTCTCGTATTTTTCGACTGTTCGAATGCGCGCTCGATCTCTCTCCTCTTTTCTCACCTTACTATTTATATCTTATTTTACTATTTATATCTGTCGTTTATTTTTCGAGATTTAATTATGTCAATTTTTATCTCGTATATAATGAAGTGGTTTTGTTACATAGGAAAGCGCCGATAGCATTTGCCTTTTAGTGAACTTGTCAGCAGAAAAAAAAAAGAAACAATTACTTTGTCTATATTTTCGCATACGGGGTGCAAGCTGCCCGTTTACATCACGCGCAGAGTATCGATATTACGGTATCGATACTTTCGCGCTGATACTCGATATCCCGAAATTTTCCGCGTGATAGTTTCCGCTGTCTAAACTAACGATACTTTGAAAGTATCGATCACGTGTCCCCGTCTCTCGACCACGTGTTTCGCGCGCGCGTTTCAGAGTGCGGGCCACGTTTTCGTAACTTCTCTCCCGTAACCGTTCTTCGGACAATTTCCCGAAATGCTTTCAAGGTCGTGAAATCGAAGTCTCCGAAGAATACGAGATACCGCTGGGAGATTGGATGGACTCGTAATGATTTCTCGGAACCAGTCTCTCTCTCGAACGGGTTTATTTTTTCCTTTTTATTTTTCCTCCTCTCTGCTCCTCTCTTCTCTCTGTCTCTTCTTTCTCGCATGTTTTATTTTTCTTGCCTTTGTGTGCAGGCGCATAATGACCCACAGTGACGTTTTTCATATGACGACGACAGACATTTATCGAATTTTAAAAATCATGAGTAAGATGAGCAAAGGATTATCTCTCAGGTGCCTCTTGTATTCGAAATCGTTCAAGAAGATTCGACATTCTTTAAATTTCCCTTCTCTCTGTCTCTTTCTCTGTCTGTCTCTATCTATCTCTATTTCTACTATCTATCTATTATTCTTTATATTATTCTTGCAATTTGCGCTTTGATAAATTTTTTTTATCCAGTACAGCGATTTTAGGAGATAATTTTATCACACTTCAATTTTCTATTGAAACAGGGTTCCTTTCGTAGGTAAAAATTTAATTAGTCACCATTTGTCACTTTCTCAACTTTTTAACATTGAAGATCGTCACTTATTGTTAGAGTATAATATATATATATATGCACTCTCAACAGCAATACTTGACGTACAAATATTTATACGAAGCGTATCTCCTCGTTCGACAAAACGATCGCGCGCGTGCTCAATCGATTAGTTTTACTAGCGATTAATTCGCGTTGTCGAATTAACAAAAGGTACGCGAGTCAAATAGCCTTTATCTCGGGCGCAAGTTATAATTATGTAACGCGACCGGCGCTTTGAAAACGCCGACGGGAAAGCGATAATTATAAGCGGCCCCGGTCGCCGATAAGCCTACCGCGACCGACTAATGCGGCATATTATTCACTTTTGCATCGCGCACACGGATAACGCCGCAAATATTAACGGCCCGTTATATTATCCGGGCGAATGTGCGGCGAAAACAACGAGAGCTGGTATTGCATATAAATATGCATACGGGCTATTTGCCCGAGTATTTGTCCGTTATACTGCAGGCACGGGGACCGAGCCGTTTGCAGCTGCGAGTGCCGATGTTTTGCGCGAGGTACGAGATTAAAGCTCGCAGATACAGATAGGTACGGCGCGGCATCGCCAATTATTCAGGCAGACGACAAGATGCACGTGGAAGCTACGTATCTGGGATACTGTTTGGGAAGCTAATGAGAATGATCGATAACGATCTCGACTGTGTTGAGAACTCTTGCTCGACGAAAATATCCAGGCGATAATGAGCTTGGGATTCTGAGCGACAAGCTTTCGATTTTCTACAAAGCATATTTTATGTTCAATTATATAGTGAATAATCGGATAAGTCGAAAGACTGACAGTCTCAGTTTTTTTTCGGGATAACCTTGAGGATTCACGATTGAGAACCATCGGTAAAGAAAGAAGGAAAAAAAATAACGTATGCATGATGCGTCAGCGTCTGGACGACGCGTCTTTTGTGTGTGCGGGCAAAAATACTTTCCTTGATCGATCAAAATTCAGCGACCATGTACGACGGAATCTTTTTAAAGTCCACGTCATTATGTTCACGGCGGATGTGTTTTAAAAACATCGAATACATAAAATCGTCCGATCTCTGCGCGCGTGTGTATGCGGTATTTATTTCTAATTAACATCTGACGTTATTTTTCTATATTTTAACGTAAAGAAAATTAAATAATCCCATGATGGAAAATGCATGCATCTTTGAACGCAGCATCGAAAATCTTCTTTATAATAAGATAATAAGATAAAAAGCGCGATTATATGCGCGTTATCGCGTTTAGTTCCTCATTCACAGTAATAAACGTAATCATGGATTACGCAATCGGAATTGTTTACAGATTACACGTCTCGAATCGAAGAGATCTCCGACTCATCGTTACCGCGTGTGTAAGGAACGATTTTTTTTGTTTTATCACTCATCGAGACTCTCCGCCTGTTGCGCGACCTTCGTTCATTTCAGCCTTAACCTTGCTCGTGCGGATACGCGTTTTCGGTGAGGCCGAATGTGAAATTTCTCTATTAATCGCGTGTATATGTATATGTATACAAAGTCTTGCGCAAACGCGAGTTGCCACCTGTAGGATCTCGTTGTGTAAATCGAAACTATAGAAAATCCTCCTGATAGGTTTCGCGCTTCGCGAATTATTTTGCAAAGCAGGCGACGAAGACATCCGCCCTCTATTTATACGCAAAAATTTGAATGCCCGAGACGTCGTCGACAAGCGAGCGGAAACCTCATCGACATTTCGCTCCGCTCCACGTGGCTTACTTGTGTATAACCTTGTCTGACACTTTTGACGTCACGCGTATGATTGTGTTCGGCCCACGAATATAATGGAAAGTTCGGCGTCGTTCGAAGCTCGTGCTCGAAATTTAATACCGATCGCGAGCTCGTTCTCGCAAAAGTAATCTTTTAATAATGGGATTAAATATAAACTCTAACAGTTTCAATTTATTTTTTTGTTTTACAGTTTTTTCATCCAATTTTAAAGATCGACCTTAATGACGAATTAAATCAGCCAAAAGTTTATGTACAGAGATCTTTTTCTGATGTAATTTTAAACCGAAAGGAAATATTTTGCTCTCTATAATATAAAAAATAAAAATTTTGCTCTCTATAATATATATAAATTTAAATTATTATTATACTTAATATATGAAAAATATTTTCATATTTCCACGTGACTTTCAAAAGCGACTTTTAAATATTATCGCATGAGGTGAAGCGTAAATGAAGACGTAAATGAAAACGTATCAAACAACGTATTTGTGCGCGTAAAATAAAAAATACGCCGTGATTTGTATCTCGGTGTTGTAGAATGGCGTGAGTTATACACGGTGAATCGATCGAATCATCAGGTTCCGTATAGAGTTTATACGGGCCGTTTACACACACGACCTAATCAGTTATCCAGCGCAGGGAAGGTGCCGGAGAAATCAATATCTTTCGGTCGATGAGTCAGTCCGCGCGCGCGCACGTTTTTGTCGCCGAAAACACGTCTCCCGTAAAATTCGCCGACCCGTAACTTCGCGCTAATCTTACGCGGATATAATCATCGGCTAGAATCTCGAGATCCCGTTTCTCTAATTGCGACACGATGGATGTTTTTTTCACGGCGGTCGGTTCAACAGGTTTCATTATGTTCCAACGAAATATACGAAAAACACGCGGTTTGAACACGTTGCTATTACAATCTGACTTATTTATATTTATCTTTTAATTACCGAGATGATAAGATTTAATAAAATTACTTTCGAAGCGAATTATAAATCTGCGACAGAGATGTATTTAATTTAAGAATGAGAAAAGAATGTTATTTTTTTTTAAATACACATGATGAGATAGATATTTGTGACGGTTGTATGTTTTCGGAGAATCGTAGGTTAACCGCGATAAATTGCGAGCGTGTGTTTTTATACTTAAAATGTGGGGAAACTATACCTCTTTTTTCGTCGCCCTCTTCAAATGTTAATCGACTTTCCAAAAAACACGAACGGCTATCAATCTCTTTGCCCTCCTGCGCGTAAAACGCACCGGTTATTCGATCGCCGGTAAATATATACATATCGGTCCATCGATAGCGTATTTGCTTAACCAAATTGGTGGTCGCATGCGAAATCGAACAAATTTCAAAGCGAGACACACAAAGCGACGCGCAGCTTTGTGCGACGCTGGAGTTTGCGTTGAATCCGAAGGAATTATTCGTAGGAAAAATAAATTATCGCTGACGTTTTCGCGCGGATAATTTATTTATTAAATAATTGCGAATTGTTTTCTCTCTGAAATTTCTTCCAGCTGCGTGAGCGGATTTGCGGCGTGTGTGTGTTTAATACCGACATGATTAGGTGCCAAAATCCATCTCGTTTAAATCGCCTTTATTCCCCGATCATGCGTATTGTAATTATATTCGGGTTATGTTTTGCATAAATTTATCGATTCGCCAGTGTGCTACGTTTCGCTAATGAATATTATTAAATTTACAAATGCGCGATCGCCGCGCAGATGTGTTGTTGCTATCGATTGATTCACGCGCATGTTGCGATGTATATATACGAAAATGGATTATTTATCTGGTCCCAGTCGCGAATGGTTTATTAAATCCAATTAATCGTATCAACGAAGACCGGCGTAAAGCAGCAGTCTCTTCATACAGCGTTAAATGAATCTTATTAATAGGAAATACATTAATTTTGATGACGGAAATAAAATTGCAATAAACAACTTTAAACATATCGTAATAAATATTATTATTACCGTTATGATTGAGATAATTATATCGCTATATATTTGTACAATTGAACGTTTCCGCGTATATTTTCGTACTTTATCATCGCGTCGACGAAATAAAGTTACCGATGAATCCGAGGCCGAAAGCGTTCGCGATTCGTGGAATGTCATCCTCCGGTATTCAGATGAATGCGAAATTGGCGAGGGATGTTATCGGGACCGATCGACTCTTCGGCTTAAAAGGAAAACCGTGTAGCGGAGGAAATGGCGAGAATTACATAAATGCCTGGAACCGCAAAGTTTACACGATGATCGAATTACACGGCGTCGGTTTGCTGGCCGAGGGCCAATCGACCTCACGTTGGCGTTTCGAGTTCTTTTTGTCAGTTACGCGAGAGAGGCGAAAAACACGCATACATACACACACACACAGCTGCGGTATTTTTTTTTACATCTCATCGAAACGACCGGATTTTTGGCGGGCTTTATTTGGCGGACAGAACCGCACACTGCACACGCGAAAAAGAAACATTCGGAGATACAAGTGCTTTCGAAAGTATATGTTGTTGTTTCCGTCGCGTCACGTTCGGCCAAACAAATTT
Source organism: Prenolepis imparis (assembly GCF_030444845.1). Classification (NCBI taxonomy): domain Eukaryota; kingdom Metazoa; phylum Arthropoda; class Insecta; order Hymenoptera; family Formicidae; genus Prenolepis; species Prenolepis imparis. Next base: position 2,555,687 of record NW_028141165.1, read on the forward strand.
CTGGCGTATTTCAGTTTGAGCTCGGCAATGGATGCGCGGATGAAAAAAAAAAATAGAAAGAAAAGCGACGCCCATTTCTTCCGGTAAAAGTACTTCATTCTCATTAGCGGTCGCAAACGTCACAGTTAACCAACGGTCCCGCGCGGTTGACACGGATAAGAACGAAAATTGCTATACCCACGCAAAGTGCCCCGATGGAATTACCGGGGAAACGGACGGCCAACCTTCGGACTCGCTGATTGTAGCTGCCAGTGCAATTTTTTAATCGAGTTAGCAACTCCCGCTTTTAGCGGCGAGAGGGCAAATTATGTAACTCCGCGCGCGCAGCGCAACCAAACTTCAACCCTTTTAGAATAAATCTAATTTTTCGAAATCAACCGCGACACATAAAACGGCCATAACTGTATACGTAACTTTCATACGAATCGAGTCATTTTCGCGGTACGTGCGCGTGTTGGTAGATATCGCATTCTCCGCACACCAAACGACGAAGCTGAGGGTTTTATTTCGGCGAGTGAAGATTAGATGAGGATGGATGAGAGCTGATAAACATTCTGTTGTGGCATATCGTGAAAAAATTTTGCGCGTCGAGAACTGCCGTTTAGGAGGATTATTGCTATATTGTTTTTTGCGTGAAATAGAGAATTCTCGTGTTCGGGACACGTGGACATTGTCGGTGTAGTTGTTGCACGTGCAGTAAAAACTGCACGAGACCACTTGCAGGCCATTGGCAGCGGCCCTAGACACATCGGCGGCGCGTTGGCCAGTCAGACTTCTGAATTATTAAAGTTGAGTCGACGCAGCTCTACATAGATATTGGCCAGCTAATGCCTTCGACTTTTCTAACTATTCTGTCGAAATTCTGTGAAAATATTCTGGATTAATCAGATCGTCTATTTCGCGGTCACAAAGGTAATTAAGAATGATGATTATTTGATTGGGAACACAATCGTCAAGAAATTTTGACGATTATCGATTACATTGTCGGACAATAATGCAATCTCACGTCCGACCGAACGTCACGATCGCTCTGATTGACCCTGTAAATGGCAATAATGACAATAACGCGAACAACGACGTGACTTGGCGGGATTCGCTCCGGAAATTTGATACGGTGATCCGTTCCCAGAGATTTGTCTGGCTCACCGGGAATAGATTTTTACCGCGACAGCGTCGCGCGGAGAATTATTTACTTCTTGCCAGGAATAGGCCAGTCCGAAATTTATTTATCTACTGTCCTTGCTCACGCGCGCAGGGCGCTCGACCGAAATATCGTCTCGTTCCATGATGAAGCTCGCCGGTTCGCCTTCACGGTTCTTGCCTCGTTCCCTCCGTCCGCTCCAGCGCTTCGACGAGGGCGAATCTGCCCGTCCTGGGACAGGTTCTCGATAGTTTTTGCCGCCTTATATGTACGTCTCGACGCAGTGCTTCTCAATAAAGCCGACCGCGGTTGATCTTCATTCGCGATCTTTAGTTACAGCTCAATGGTGGACGTATCTTAAAGCGTAGATTATTGCAAATAATTATTTAAATAGTTTGGTTTAAATTAAATATATTGGTTGTGAAATTTATTTTCTAAAAATGGCAGATTTATACGTGGGAATTACTTATTTAAAGTTCAAGAATTGAATTTAAGTAAGGAAAATAAATTATATTTAACTATTTGCTTATATAATAATTATCTTAACTGATTTAATTCTCTAGTAGGAGAACTAGTTTTATATTTTTATCTTTTATTACGAATATTATTATTTTGTCTACTGTTAAAACAATAATGAATTAGAAAAAAATTATAAAGAGAGATACTTATTCGCGATGATCGCAACTTTTTGTAATTGTTATTACTGAAAAAAGACAACGTGTTATTACTGAGAAAAGACAATGCAATCTTACTATTTTTCTAGAAAATATTAAATTTTAATTTACGTAAATTGTCAGTTATTCCGCGCGATAAAAAATTGCGGCAATTTTCGTTTTTATCGCGCTTCGAGTCTCAAAGTTAAAAATAAATATGACGAAGTAATCGCGAAAAGTGCAAAGTGGGCGTAAGGTGTGACTCGAGTACGCTCGACGTAAGCGATAGACGAATGAGCGCGGCAACGTCGGCCGACAATTGCCAATTAGTTAGCCCGACCTGTTAGGTCAATTGGACTCGCGTTTCCAGCCGATTCAGGAGTCCGGTCATGTCCTACCGTGAAATTACTCGTTGGCCACACGCGTCGCAGTGGCGTTTCCCTGGACCACCACCATTCCTGGCAAAACGCGTCTTGATAAATATCATCTTCGTAGACGGGAGCATTTGAATTTTTCACTAAACTTTTCACAAAAACTAACGTGTTACTAATATGATCGCAATATCGAATATAATTCGAATGCAATTATATTTACATCATTGAATAACACAAGATGATACAAGCGATACATTAAGAAACTGATGGAAAGGACAGATATATCTCGCCGCTAAACGTCAGCTGCTGCTGGTTTTTACCCGAGCCGATTTTTACCCGAGGCTGTACACGCACACGTGTATCCCCGAGGCGCACGCATGTTCGTCTCGACGACATATGGCGTATAGTGCTCCAACAAGTGGCGGTAAAAACGAGTCGTGTGCGTGTGCGCGTGTGCATGTGCAGATATCGGTTGTACACGCGACGTGACGTCCATTGTTCAGAGATGGTCTGTAAGGGGATGTCGCATATTTCATTCCGTCATCGATTTTCCATTCAAACAAATTTATTCCCGCCCAAATGGACTGTTACTATACGAGGCACGTAGTATCTCGCGCCGCGTTCTATTCCAGACTTTTACACGTCCCGCGTAACGAATTTCTTGTTGCGAAGATTTTTACGAATTTAAAAGACCAATCAAGAATGGAGCACGCGTTTATCGATCTCGGGAAAATCCAGGCCGATGCGTTGCATTTTTTATAAACCGGCAAAGAGAGCTGCGTTCGCTTCATCCTCATCCCTTCTTCTCGGATCTCGATATTTATCTTCGTTTGGATTCGTCTCGCCCATCTGTAACCCTTCCATTCTAGATGCGTTGTTAACGTAACGAAGTTAAAGGGGTGGACTGTTTTGTTAATTGGTTTCTTGATGAGTGCACGGGTAAAGAATAGGTAATTGCGAGAATTCGCGATGGTTTATTTTTTTTTTAAACTTCGCAAACTTTACTCGTTTCATCATCATTTTTTTTTTCGAGTAGATCGCATTTGTCTTGAGATTCAAGATTTATGGCAATTTTATGAAAGACGACGTGATAAAATTAAAACGTGGGGTCGTTGCTTCTCGTATTTCTCTCTCGAAGAGACCGCGGGTTAAAAGTAAACAATCGATTCTGAGTGTAAAACCGTATTGCTTTCCGCAATTTTTTATAAACTGACAGATTTTTTCTCCTTATCGGATACGTTGTGTGAAACAGGCGTGATCTGTACAAATTAGGAAGTGAAGAAGCTCTTAATGAGAGAACGTCGACGTTCTCTTTCGATACAACCATCGCAAATATATTTTATTTACACAAATTTCGTCCTCTTTATTTCACTTCTCTTATCGGTCCGCTTGTCGCGGATGATGTTGGCGTGCACTTTGGGCGATTTATTTTACCCACATGTACAAGTAAAACGCCAGACGCGCGTTCGCCACCACAGGACGACGGGCAACGATGCGAAATCACCAAGGCCAAGGCCAGCCAGTGCCGTGTCAAGAAATTCTCGTTCCACTTGGCTTTCTCCCCTCGCCATTGTTCCGAGGAACACGGCGAATATCCGTTGGTTATCGTGCCGGGGAATCTGGCGCAGGGACGCGTGAAAAAGAAGGAAAGAGGGATGGGGAAGAATTAAAAAGGAGCGATAGATGAGGAAGACTTAAAAACAAAAGAGCAGGTAGGAAAGGAAGGAGGAAGGGACTATAGACCGGCAGGGCGTTGTTTCGTTGCTTCGCTAAGAAGAAAAGAGAAAAAAATGGAATAAAGAAAATGGAGAGGGAAAAATAAAACTCGCGCGCACGGAAAAAGCGGAGCGCACAGCACGATGGCGGAAATTTAGCATAAAATTACGCGAGAATGGCGGGTGGTTAACGAGAGGCGTCGAACGGACGGACGTACGGCGGGATGTGCCGATTGTAATTCAAATCGTGGCTCGGTATGTGGCCGCGCGTACAATCGTCGGCAAAAGTTGAAACGCTGAAGAGGATGAAAGGATGAAGCGGGTCACGCGTGATTCAAACGAGCCTATCTCGATGGCCGCGAACATAAAGCCGACGCAGATTGTGAATCGATACGTCAATGCTCTGAAATCGGGATTTTTTATCTGGGATTTAAATGATAAGAGAGTGTTGTAAAGAGAGGACACGTGAGGGAAAGCTTGAGAGATTTAAAATTTAGATTCTTAAATATTTGAGTCACTTTTTTATGGACACGTCTCTGTGTTTTTAGGGTTGTATTAACGACTGTTGAAGATGTAAAAAAGTGTTCTTTATGAATATTCAAATGAGGCTTAGGTAATTTCTCGGGGAAGATTGTTTCGGCGGAAACAAGCTGCTGGAGGCTTATTTCTGGTCGGTACGATGCATCGTTTTGTTTTCCTGGGGTGCTTCCTTACCGTCGGCGAACGAGCCTGGATTCTACCTTATCCTCCAGCGGCTAAGAGCCGAGTCCAGTCAGCTGTTTAAGAAAAAGCCCGCCGATTGATAGACGTTCAAGGTTAATCGACCGATTGACAAATACGATCTCGCGAAAGTCGCGTCACGACGGTATAATTAAAAGGAATCGCGCTCATGGTCACCCTGGTGCAATGAACCTAGGAGTTCTAGCATTCTCCTTCTCTCCTCTCGTCGAAGTCTCTTGCGCACTACTTCCTTCTCGCATTTCGTTCGTTCTTGCGTAATTCACACGTCTCTTTGTTAATTAAAGATCCCCCTTAATTGCTGATAGCCTGACGCGAACGTCCGAGTTCTAGAAATTCATAGAAGATCTAATAAATCAATGGAAATAGAGATCTTCAACTAATTGTAAGGCAATGTTATTTAATAATTTGCGAAAAATGAATTTCCCGTGGGCAAAGGGCAGTTTAAATAATACAATTTGTTTGTATATGCTCCAATTTCTCAACGAATGGCCATCGAGCCTTTTCACATCAGTCTCCTCATTTTTTACTCCTGACCGACCCCCTTTGTATTCCGCGCTGTGTAAATAATGTATCTCGAGAAAAGGGAAGGCGGCCGTCATGAATAAATTGAAACTTCATCGGGGTGGGTGTCGCACCGGAGAAAGGCCTGACCGTGTTGTCTCATTAGCATGCAAATTTTGCGAGGATGGGGTATGTTGGATGCTCCCTCGTTCTTTCCCCCTGCCTCTTCGTCCGGTAAATTCGTTCTTTTGCACTTTCTCCTCGACCTTCGTTCCTTTCCTCTCTGACAACTCGAATCTTCCAGCGAACGAACCGTTTCGTCGATCCTCGTGTCAGCAGCTCGAGTAACTGCGACCACCATCGGTTATCTCGACCGAGGATTACATTACTTGATAACGCACGTTCGCGTTTTGCAGCAGCAATTCTCGTGGCCCTGTTCGTCACGATATACGTTGTTAGAGTTGCTATTCCGCGTCGATTATATTTGCGAATTTTTTAAGCAGCCGGGATATAAATGATGCGACCGTAAATTGATAATATATATTGCGTGTCGTTCCATCTTAAAGAAAATTAACTCTCACAATTTGTAAATGTAAATAAAATGTGTCGTCTTAAAGAAAAAAAATATCCGGTATTCATCTGTCACAAAATATTAAGGTATTACGGTGGATATATAATAATAATAATAATACTAAAAATAAATAATCGCAAATGGTACCACAGTTCTGAGAATTCGTTTGTTAAAATGCTGTCTCCACAGCACGGTATAATAACGTAAAACGCTGCCCAATTGGTTATTATAACCGCGAGAAATCTTGTTAAGAAGAAAATATGTTGCTTCGTGATGGAGACATTCCTGTTTCTTACGCTCGCCGCTTCTTCTTCCACCTTTATTGCACCACGAGGGTAGAAAGCATAGAAATTTGAATTATTGCTCATTATATAAGGTCTCGTGCCGTGAGAATAAAGGCCGACTTCCGCGGCGTGTTGAAGGGACGAGAAAGAAGGAGGAGGAAGGGAGGGAGGGAGGAAGAAAGGATAGGCGCGATTATAAATTCGTGAGATAATAGTGGCGCGGTACTTTTAATTAAAAAACCGCGCGCGGCTTTCTCGGTGCCACCGCGAATTACGTTAAATACGGGAGAAACTTACGCTCTCTCCCCGATAGCGATGGGGTGTGACCGTTGTAAAATTTGCCATCCCCTTGATTTCCGCGTTTGCGGCGCTTATCGCCTCGGATCGCGATGTTGGGGCCGACGACAAATAACACGAGATACAACGCGAGAAATTATTAGTGCGCTCGCGCTATTAAAAATTTTTTCTTTCTCTGAAACGAATCAACGATATACAGAATTATTTTTATCATAGACATGTTCCTTATGTATTATATATTGTCCGCTCGTAAAATAATTTGTTTGGAGGATTAATCGGCGACAGTTGACGTAGAGTTCGCCGGCGAAACGCGCTAAATTTAGGCGTCGCGTGTCGCACGCAAGACTCGAACAGACAATTTCAGAGAGGCGTCCTTCCCCGTCTGTCTCTCGGCAGCTACCAGCAACGTCGCGGAAACTTCGACTGTGGAAGTTGCAGCTTTGGCCGGGACAAGTTGGATCGGCAAAGTTATCCCTGGAACGTCCTCGCTTCACGCAGCCTTCGCCTTCCTACGGAGGCGAGGCGTTTTGAATCCTTCTTCGTCGTCGTATTTCCTCTCGCGACGTCGGAATTGTGCAAAGGACTACGGAACTGTTGGACGTTCGTTGTTGGCGCTAACGAAGCACAATATGAGTCTCCCCTCCCTTGCATTTCGTTCCATTCTTCCTTCTTTCCGTTCTTTTTTCTTCTTAGTCTGTGAAGTATGCGCGAAAACACTGTAGGTGACACTGGGAAAATTTCGAGGAAGCTCTGATGACAGTATATAACCGACGTTCATAACAGCGTTCGCATTTACTTAATCACGAAAATTTGTACGAGAGAAGACGCGAGAATAAATCTTGTATATAATTTCGAGAGCTAAACCGCTGAAAGTACGTGATAGCACGCATTATTCGAAACCATCCACCAATTTGTCGCATTTTTGTACATATTGTACATTATTCATGAAGGAAATTTTATCCGACGATGTAAAAATTGAAATAAAAAAAAAATCAAAATAATTATATAAAAATACTAATAAAATAACTATATAAGCTGTATAAAACGTGCTATTTTATAATCAAGCAGCGTGTGCGGGAGCCATATAAATATCGCGTATAGATAAGTGCTGTAATAGCTGCTTTCGCAGCGTATTTTAATTTCGTGCACGGCGGTCGTTTTGTTCGCGAGTTAATTTGTTCGGTGACGGTGCAAAACCGCTGTCACGTGTCGCGTCGTGATGCAACGAAATGCGGAGCGTACCTACTCACGTGCGATTCGCCGCGAGAGACACGCACGTTCGCGCGACAGCCGGCGCGGTGGAAACGCGCGTGCAACGCGTGTACGGCGCGCCGCATGATGAAACGTGCACCGGGAACGCAGCCTCCGGGGCACCTGTTACACGACCGTGACAAATCTTGTAACGGTTCGTTGCGCGCGCGTCGCCGATAAAACCCTTAGCCACGATGACTGCGCGCGAATCGTCAATGAATTATTGGGGCTGTCATCGCGTTACCGATAAGGTTGAGGAATCGCTTTACGTAATCGTTCGAGATTTTTTTTTTATTTTTTTAGTATCACTTGACTCATTCTCATTCTCTTCGACTCGCGCATTGAATGAGAAACAAAAGCGGGAAATATCCGATTTTATAAATTTTTAAACAATAGTGATGAATTTAAATATTAAAATTGTGCCCGTAATTTTTGCGAATTTATTTCATTTATATTATTTTATTTTATATTTTATATTTGAATTATACAATTCGCTACTCGAAAACTAATATTTCTGATCGAAATATTATATCTTATATAATAATAAAAATTTATATTTTATATTAGTTATATAATATCATCTTTTGAATGAATCTTTTTAGAAAGCTTTAACTTTTTAATTCAAATATTAGGGTGTTAATTTTCTTCTTGAATTTCGAGCTGTTAAAAAAAGTTTAATTAGGTTCTAATTTTTTTGGAATTATAATTTGAGATTTAGTTAGAAAATTATAATACAATATTCAAGCTCTAAATCTATTTTATCATGAAATATCGGCGTGTAAATCTGCCGTGACGTTACGTTCGCTTTATGCGACAGTTACGAAAGTTTCGCGTTTAGCGTAGATCCGGTTACATCCAGTGCTTCCTCCGGACTTGGGCAAACTTCCGCCAATTTCTCGCCTCAAACTCGAGGAATTTTTCGTCGCTCCTGGAGCGTGTAAATCTTGTAAGGAGAGCAATCGCCATAGAACTCGGGGCGAAATTTTCTAACGGAATTACGACGACTTTTCATTAACAAAATTTGCAGATATAACACGTTTACCGATAATAATGCTTACTTTGTATTTTTTAGCATTTGTGAATATTTATAATCTTCTCTTTGTTTATCTATTTAAATATTTAATTCAGCAATAATATAGTATTGCCAAAGCGTTGTTTCTATTTCTGACACTTTGCTGTCGATCGATTTTGACCTTTTTTCTTCTGTTTGTTTCAGGTGAGTTTCTTTCCATTTCTTGAGAGACAAGAGAGACTTCAATACGAGCCGGTGAGTTAAGGTCAAAAATTTCGTAAAGATCTCCCTCGCTGGATATGGCGATTTGTTGTCGAGAGGATTTTTGCTAGACGAGTTTAGCATCGAGATGCTACATCGCCACTTTCATCGAAAGTGAGATTATATCGAGTATTTAAAGCTTAATCACTGATTAAAAAGAAAATTTATTTTAAATTTAAATTAATTCACGAATATTCTCTAAATTAGAATGCATATTTTTCTTATGATTCTCGCATGTACGCAATTTTATAATTTATCAATTCGCCGCACTCGGGAAATTTTATACGACTCCGTCTGCCATTCTCTCGATTAGAAATATGCTTATTAAGCGAGCGAGATAGAAAACTCTGCTCGGATCGGCAAAGCTCGCTCGTTTCCGTTCGCGAATTGCGGGAAACGCTTTTGCCGGAATGTGTTCACCCCGAAGTAAGTAAAAAGTCCATCCGCAACGGGAAACGAGCTCGAAACGAGAGCGCGCGGACGATTGGGAAATCGATGGGGCCGTGTCACAGGAGCGATGGCGAAATTCTAAATAACCGATTGCACCCCGGGGGGTGCAGAGCAGTCGGTTACCCCCAAAACGACCGAGACGCGTTCTTGCGCGCGAGACCCGGCGGAGGATCGTTGCCTCGAAGAGAGAGGAAACGGCCGCGGCGGCATTACGCATTTACAAAACGGAATTGCGTTCCTCAATCTGAGGGGCGGCTCCGAGTCTCAGTTGGTTTCTTCATGAGGCTCTCGCTCCCTTATCGCCACAGCTTGGCGCAGAGAAGCTCCGGCTCCTCGCGATATGCATATACGGATACGATGCCTCGTCTAAAAATCTCGGCCGCGATAACTCGCTCTCCTCCGCACCGGTACTTTCCGCGAATGCGGAATGTTCCCTCATTTCGAGATTGAAATAAATATTGGAGAACCTTATTCGATCTGTGCACGCGCGCTTAATTTTTTTTGTGCCGTAACACCAGGGGTGGGAGAGTCGCAATTTATTTGACGTATTAAATTTAGAAAAAAAAAAAGTTCTTCTCTCGGCAAACATTACGAGATATCTGATGGACTTTTTACATATAACCACGTTTCTCTTTATCACAATGAAAGAAGCACACGATGATAAGGCACGTTAGGGACACTCCGCAATCGTTTGTCGTTATGTTCAAATGTTTCTTGCAGGCGGGTGATTTTTGGAAATTACGAAAAGCCGCGCTCAGGATACACGATGGTCCCCTCGCAAACATATTATCTCGGTAACGAGGCCGTGGAAATTAATTGTAACGCCTGACTCGACCCAGCACGACGTGTCGAGCACGTGTTGGGGGTTTATGCGACTAATAACCGTAATTTATAGCATGAATCATTTAGTTCCCTCTGCTTTATAAAATGACTTATTCTCCGTTCAGCAAGACTCGTTGAGAAAAAAATGCATTCGTTATGCACGATTCCTTAAACGCTTTCACATAATTTCTGCGTATGGATACAGCAAATTTATAAATTAAATTAACTTAACTGGCTCGCTATCTTTTGCTCGTGATAAATAATAAAAGTCACAAACGATAAATAAATATTTGATGGCAGATTCTAGAAATAATATATCAAAAAATACAAGAAAATTTATTAGTCCAGAAAAAAAATTATTTTATATAATAATTATAAAATATATTCGTGAGAGCGCAAAAAATAAAATATATACTAAATCTACTTAAAATGAATTGTAATCTGTAACATAGAATATGTTACAATTGAAAAGCGATAGTTTTGTCGCTCCCTCCCTCTCTCTTATATCATCGAATTATTCGATTCTCGGTAGCGCATTTCTCCAATTCGATGCACGCATCGAACAATCGTCGATTTCCCGCGCGGATGCGGTTCTCGTATCTCGGAATGGCGAATTGGTTCGACGGCCAGCATCCTCGGTATCGGGAAGCAAGGTCGGAAGATGGCCGGCGAGAACGAAATTGCGTTATCGTGCAGCCCGATGCACCGGGGTTGGAGGGAATGGAGGACGCGGATGGTGGGGGTGGATAGCCGGTGCGTGGAAATTTTCCCCACCTGTTGCCAAACAATTCCCATGGAAACGTAGTTACGGCTATGGTTTCCGTCGAATAAATACCGGGCGCGTAGACAGGCAACAACACGGGCGCGCGCGCACTCGTCCGACAATTCGCTCGACGAGAAATGCGTTATCCAGACGAGAGAATGAAGAGAAAACGGCTTTCGTTTGCCGTCGACTTGCCGCAAAAAGGGACACTCGATCTCGGTTCCATTAACGTTGATTAACGCTGAACTCTCGTTTGGACTCTTGCTCGTTCGTCTGTGTGTTTCGCAGTGTACCTCTAATAGGAAAAAAGGTCTCTTTTATTTATGTTTAATTATCTCAGGCGATACAAAAGGTATTTTTTTTTCCCGTCCGCGCTTATATTAGCGCTAAATATACATATTTTATAATTGTTAAATAAAATGAAATTCTTTTTGGGTGGGATAATAAATTTTCTTTCTTTCTTTAATATATCCATTTCTAGAAAGTATTTCATACAATAATGGATATTAAATTTGAATTAATTTCGTATTATTGTAAGCACAGGGAAGGTATAATATTTTGTATGAAATATACGAGGCAGTTTTTTAATTAAGAACTTATACTTCAATGAATAATTGTTCAGTATCGTCGCACGTTTTCTGCGAACGAAATATTTTGCGATTACTCTTTCTTTTAAATCGTCTGATACGCTCGCTATCGCTGGAAGATGCTCGTCGAGACGGAATCGCGTGTAGGATTTAAAAATGTAGAGGTTTTAATTAGTGGGCGTCTCTTGTCGCCGCCTCGAAGATCAGAGTCGTAATATAAGGGCCGTCGTCGCCGACGTGCACCGTGGGGGAGTGTAATATACCCCGAAGACCACGGGGGTCCTCTGCGATGGGTTTTGCCTCACGTCGAGTCGCCGCGAGAGATGCGATTTATATTTTTTAATCAGCACCAGCCTACCCACAAGTCTTGCAACATTAGGTAACTCTTGACTCCTTCCCGCTCGTTCTTTGGCAACGCCGACAAATTTCGCGAAATTTAATCGCTCATTACATATATTTACTTTCGACATTTTTTCTTCTAAATTGGGAAGATGTTAACAGATTTCATCGACAATTTTTCAAAAGAGTCAAGAATCTCTCTTTCTACGTTTGGAGTAAAATTTCCGAGCAACATACTCTGCGGATGTGTAAATGCCACTCGCGTTAACGATAAATAATCTCAGTCGCTAATAAACATCGCGCTCTACTCGGGGACGAGCAAGAGAGACACACACAACGGGGTCTCTCCCTTCCGAGAGATAAATTGCACCGTGTATACATCTTGCCTCGTGACGTAAGCGATGAACGTGCTACGGGACGCATCTAATAGAATTTTTCTTCCGACAAAACCGTGCGCGTATAGGATTTACGACGTATACACGGTGTCGCCGAAGACGACACCGTCGGAGTTAATCGTTATCTTCCCACGGGAGGACCAGTCCCCGGAGGAGAGCCGGACGGACGCGCGAAGTAGCACGTCTTTCCGGGTGTACGTACCTATCTGCAGTCTGGTTAGCTACAGATATCACCTGGCCGCATTTTATCGCTCGTTGAAGGCGCGACGAGAAAAGGGGGACGAGAGGGGGGAGTCTGGCCTAATAATTTACAGCGACAAGGACGCACGTCCCCGTTATTGGCCCATAAAGAACCCTCGCTACGGTCGTAGTAGCTCGCGTATATACACTATCATCTTCCTCTTTCCTGCCCCTCCTAACCCCCTCTGCTCCATTGTGTTTTATATCGTCGCGGTTCTTCGTCGTTCGGTTCTTCGTCGTCGCCGGATCACCGTCATGTTGACTCGCGGGGGATGGGAATTGTCACTTGATGCTCTTTAAACGGATTCTCGAATTTTAAACGTCATATTATGACAGCGCATATATATTGTGCTTCTGCGGGTATATTTCATTTCCTTTCTCCGGTAATGCTGTTATAATAAATTCGAGCGAACTAATAAAAGTTTGAATTGCTTTTAACACAGATGAACAAGGTAGTGAATAAATTATGATATATCTGCGCGCTCTTGAGATAGCGTAATATACTTTAGGTAATAATATAAAGAGGATTAAATTTGTGTTTCGCCGCGCGGGATGTCTGTCCAGCTTATGGTCTCTCTTATATATGTGCCGGTAGTTTGTTCAGAGACGACCGTTAAGTTCGGTTGTATTATTTTTACCGGAAGAGAGAGAAAGAGAGAGAGAGAGAGTAACATTGCGGCTATAAACCGAAGTCTCGCCGACGATAGGTCAGCGGAGAGAGTCATCGCGCTCGTAAACACGATAATTTGAGGGTTTTTCTTCCTTTTTCACACGAAACGATCCAGTCTCGCGCGCTCGCCCAAGACAAGGCGGCTCTAATTTAGAGACCCCCGGCGCCTCAAGACGCGTTAAACGCGCGCTTTAAATAGGCCCGGCGCTGTCGGATCACCTTCGCCGGGTCATTCCGTTACGTAACGGTGTCTCCATATGTGCTTCTTTGTCGCGTCGCGCGGAATTGAATTATTAGTTTGAATTAATTTTTCTTTCAGTCTGATTCAGTTTAAGCCATTAATCGCCGCGAACTTTTCCTGCGAGACGAATTGACGATAAATAAAAATGAACGCGCTCGCGAAATTATATATCTTTACGTGTGCGTCGTTCCAATTGCCGACCTCCCTTCGCTTAAAGGGCTGTCTTGAGTGCCTCTTAATATTAAAGTCAAGGGACTGCCATTGTGCCCGCTGTTATATTGGCGCCCCCGTATTAATCCGGGAGGCTGTATCCTACCCTGCTGTACTACACTACCGTGGAAATTTGTAGGCGGCTATAAATTTTAAAACTCGCTCACGCACCTGCGTTTCCGACAGCTTAATCGTACGCACTGTGTGTAAACTGTTTTATCCGCGGTATAATTTTCTCGCGCCGTTTCCTCTTCTTTCCCGCTCGATCGACGAAAAAAATCTCGAAGAAAAGTTTTCCGGCGTTTCGAATCACGCTCTTTGCCTACTGACTAGCGCATTTTTGACCACTCGCGCGATGTTTTCCATGTTTTCCGCCCGCGACGATACGGCAACATAAATCCCGCGCAATTACGGACGGATTAATTATTGTATTAATATTTTATGACGGGGCAGTGGTGCAAATGTTAATTATGTAACACGGTTGATTGTGTCCTGTTTTAATAGCTTATTAATGCCTCATTATGCGTGCACGATACGAATGTTAATTATTAATGCAAACGGTGCGTGTTGCGTATGCAGTTATTGTTTTCCTTCTTTTCGCAATACAGGATACGGCTAATCGTCGATTACATATTTTTCTCATCGTAATGTAGACATATTATCGCCTCGAAATATAGATATATATTAATATCGGAAAGATTTCTGTCTATATAAAAATTTTATGACGAACTAAAGCGAGCATTCACTCTTGTGTCGATAAACGAATCATTATCGAGGATTAATGCAATTTAATATTACACGAAGGATTCTAAAATAATGAAGCAGGCTTCTATCGCATTCCGACACGTCATTCGGGCTCATTATTCATTCGGAATTAACGTTCTCAATTAAATTGATTGGGAGACTTATTCGAAAGTTGTCGCCCGATCCTGATTGGCCGACTATTAACGACGATCGCGCTCGTAACGATCGCGACAAATACAAATTAATTAATAATCTTCATAGAACATTTGCGGGAGCGGAGTAGCTTTAACGGGGCACCCTCTCTCTCTCTCTGGAAAGCGGGGTTAGTTAATATCCGTTAAATTATCTCCGGTACTTACGCAAGGATAATTAATTTACGCACCCCGTTACATCGCATCCGCGTTGCGCGTAAACAGATGTACATCCGTTAGAATCCGCGAACAGCTTGTCGATGTATACAAATCGTGGCTGAAAATTCTGAAGAAGAGTTTCACTCCCAACGCACGCGAGAGAGGATTCGTGTGTCTGTCTCTCGTGTATATTTCTCGAAGAACTTTGCATTATTTTATATATAGAAATGGCGTATTTCTCTCACACGCTAACAGAGTGCGACGGATGTTGTTGCTTTCTAAATAACGACGGTTGCGCAAGAGTTAAATATTAGAATTGCGGGAGAAAAACGCGTGCGTTTCTTTCTCTCTCTCTTCTTCCCTGTAGTAGAGGCGCGTTACGGAGAAACATTCCGCCGTCTAACAAATTCCCTCGAAGGGCTTTCTTCTTCTTTTTTTTTTGTTTCTCCGCTCGTAACGGCCCTTCGCTCTTCGCTACTCGCGCGTACCGGAAAAGATTAAAGTTTAAACGTCGCGCGTCTGCGTCTGCGAGAGAAAGAAAGGGGGAGGAAAGTGGTAAGGTGCTTCTTTAATTTCTCTACCTGCGCGAGCAGGCTCTTTAAAGCTATTGCACTCGCGCCGTTTTCCCTGATTGACTTCCACTTTGCAGAGGCTCTTACGGTGTATATACGACGGGTGGAGGAGAGATGCTTCGGGCGTCTTTCTTTTCTCTCTCTCTCTCTCTTTCCTTCTGCTGCATCGCCACCGGAGTGACTCGCGTTTATTTCGCGAGATGCTACTTCTCGCGCGAGTTCACTGCCCGTAATTACTCCGGTTCGACTCTCGCTCACTTACTTTGCTCGCTTTTCCTCCCGTCGTCGGTCTTTCCCCGATGTTTTCCCGCTTCTGCGATTAAGTGATTGCAAACCAGAAGCACAACTGCCTCTTCTCTCTCTCTCTCTCTATCTCTCTCTCCCCCTCCTCCTTTCTGTTGTTCTTAAGTTCTAGTGTCATGCTGCATATTTCCTTTTTACTACATCGTAAACTTGTAAATTTTGTATTTTATCTTTATACGTGTCTTACTTATTTATAGGAACGGTACATTCTTCCTATATATTTAATTTGTTTTTAATATCCGCTTTATAAAGTTTCAATTTATTCTATTCCTTTTTCCTCGACGTATAGAAAGACAAGTAGACGTCGGTCGGCTTGATTGATTACTATTTCATTTTCAGTTTCAATATTAGCGCGAAAATTACTTATCAAACATTTATAATAAATTATTTATGAGAGAAAAGAAACAAAAGAGGATCCGAAAAGTTGGCCATTAGTCGGGGGCGGGCGCGCGCATTAAAAGCTTCGGCGAATCGGCCCAATCGATTGCGTAATGATTGTTAATCGCGCGGCTCGGCTCGACTCGCGTGGCGCGTTTTTATTACGGCGGTATATGCCGATAATGCGGGCTATTATTTTCCGCGCGCGTGCATTAAATGGGACATTAAATCGGATACTAAAATCGAGACCCGCGCGCGAGACGACGAGGTCCATCCGCGCCGGGGTGACACTCCGCGGCTCCTGGCCGATCGTTAAAACGTCTCTGTGGAATGACTGTAAATCAGCTCGTAAATCAGCCGCGGTTTCGAGCGAAACATTCGTCATGCCGCGAGCAAGCTTTCCCTCCCCGTCTCCTCATTCGTGTTGGCCGATAACCGAAAAAGAACGGCACAAGTGATATGAAAAATGATATGACGAAAAGCTTATTGGGTTCGTTCTATCCAGTCCGTTCTTTACGCTTATCACAATGTTTCTGTCTCTTTTCTCTCCCCCTCTCCCCCCCCCTCTCTCTCTCTCTTGGCACAAAAAAGAAACGAATATTTGTCAATTTTATTTTAGAAGCAAAATGTGCAAGTAAGTGCAATTGAAGAGGACGCTGCGGAAAGAGGGACACGCGTGAATTGGGAATCGCTCTGTTTTGGTCGAATGCTCTGAATTGTCGCCGAAATTGTGGTTCAATTAGCGAGCGGGAAATGTACGCGGAAATTCGCAGAAGGGCAGCAGTGCGACGCGAGAGAGAGTGGAAAAAGCACCACGTTCCCGCGGGACGATATACGCGCGAAAAATAGTCACCGTGGAGGGACAATTATAATTTTCACCTAGCGTCGGTTTTATTAATCAATGTTTGTCGAACCTGAAGCGACGGTAATGTCTACGTTGATTGAGATTTTTTCTTCTTTTTTTTTTTTATTTATTTTTTATTTTTTCGTTTACCTTCACTCGCCCGTTATTTTATTCGGGCACCTAGCTTCATAATTTCCGCATGATTGTCATCCCGCGTTTTAATGCATATTTACCTGAACAGAATATATACCTATATGTGTCCTGCATATTTCATAGGATTTAGCGTGCGGTATTTTACTTGCGGCATACAAGCACATAAATTATCTTTGATCATTCATCGTCGCGCGAATTTTTTCTTTCGCGTTCTCTCTCTTCCAGCAATTTTAATATGTAACTTGTAGAGCCCCCTCGCTTACGTTTATGATAAAAATATAGCGAACGGCTGTGTTTTTTACATGTCGTAAGGCGCAACAAGAAAAGCACTCGATGCGTCCCTAATGACCCTGCGCGATTTTCTCCCCAAGCGAGTTCACAACACGTTTCTAGAGTGTGGACGTCGATTTGAAAAATTTATCGAGCATTGACGAGTGGTCGTCGAGGGTCCTCGTCGAAGGAAAGCGGGAGGCGTCGTTCTAACTTCAGATCGAGCATCGCACTTTTAGACGCGGGTTCGTTAGCTTTCCCGGAGGTCGCACCTGGACTTAGCAAGGGAGGACTTACCTGCGGCTTCTCATCGCAGGAGAATCGTTCGCTGGGTGATTGTTCGCACGCGAGTGTAATTTCCAAGCGTTTCCATTTTAACTGAATTCTTTATCTTAATTCGGTCACGTTGCTAATACATCACTCGATATTATTGTCATAATATTGGATGTATTACTGATATAATAAGAGGTTAATTGAGTTCTCAAATTTCTCAAATTTCGTTTTTATATTAAATTTGGTGCGATAGCACTGATTGAAATTTGCATATAATATCGAGAGATAAAAATATTATGTGTCTCTGTAATGATAATAATTTTTAATTTGCCCTCCGTAATATTTTACGCTAAAAAAATCATGATTTCTGCCTTTTAAACATTATCCTTGCAACGTATCGATTTTATCAGTGATGAATAAAGAGTATTGCTGAATCAAAGTTTGCCAGAAGCGGCGAGAATAAGTTCGTGAGTGTTTCGCGCCATAAAAAAAGTCGTAGAAGAAATCTTTTTAATGAAAAGGAATAACTTACTTCGAACTTTCTGTGCGCCGATTCGGGTTAACTTTGTTCTTGAAGCGCCGATTGGAGCGAATGTCGTACAGCCTGAAAGCCTATGTGCACAATTTTATAACTAATAACCGGTTAATTCTCTCTCAACGGGAACTATTACGTCGCAGATGTTGGAGAAGTTCGCCAAAGTTTTGATTTCACTCGTTGCCGGAGATTTTTAGCGATTTTTCACGCGTCGTTAGTCCTCAGACGGATTTCGCAGGAACCGTTACAGGTCGTTTCGTATATCGACCAGGGTCTTCTGCCCCGTGAAACGTCCTGCATCTGCGAGAAATCTGCTCTCGCAAGGAGTTTGTGATAAGAGACGGATTCGTTTTTCGCAAAAAAAGAAAAAAAAAATCTTTCGATAAGGAAATATTTTTACGTACGATATCGTATAGGGAATAAATTTTGCGCCATCGATTTCTTCGCGGGAGAGGACAAGAGAGATCGTCTCGGGGTAAAGAGATGTAACGCGTGTATTCTGCGCCGTGACGAGTCTTTTCTTCGTGGAAACGCGGAATAACCAAGAGAGACGTAACGTCAAAACTATGCGAACGGCGACGCGGGCGTTCTTTATTGCTCACTGATGGCTTTTCCGATGGGCGCCACGTGTACGAAAAGGCTCCGGGTACATATCCGTCCCGTCGTGCTCACGACCTCCCGAAATACCTTCGTGACTAATGTACGAAACATATTATTCCTCCACGCGCATTGTGTGTGTGTGTGTGTGTGTGATCGTCCCGTGAACTGGTCTCATTCGACCCTCCTTATGAGATTGTGTACGGAAAAGACGTTGTGTGTTTCATAGCACCTGCGACGCGAAATCGTCTCTTCGGAAATGTTGCCGTCACTATGATCGCTCTTAAGAATTTTGATGCATTGTTTTGGAATCCTCGGGGCAACAGCCTTTCGGCAAAGTTTCCTGTAGATTATATACGGCAGACACTTTGCTTGATATGAAATATATGCGTTCGAATTATTATATAAATTTTAAACAGATAATATATTAGAGGGGACGATAATGTTGGGGGAGACAATTTTATATGTGGAACGTGAGATTTTTAAGAATAAACGTAAACTCTGAAAATTTCAACATCGCGAACGACGGCGGATTGAATTTTTGTCGAAGGAGACGGCATTCGCATTGACGATGCCGAAGTGAACCGCAAACCTCCTTTCATAATATCCTGCATTATTGATGATATTGGAGATATAAATGCAAAGAAATATGGGAGTTTTGTGTCGGCGGATCCTCTTGTAACTCGATTGTATGCGTACAAATCTATAAGTTTACGTGTTACTTCATTTCTCTCTTCGCGAAGGGGCATTAAAGTCGGCTCTGACAGATATAACTTTTCTAAGTTTTAACAAGTTAACTCCCTGATAAATTATATTACGGCGCAGCGACCTCACGAAGTATTTCGCAACTTTGAGCAACGGTGATACTTTAATAGCGATGGTCGCTTTCGCTTCCGATATCGATACCGGAACGTCTTTGCGCGAACTTGGCTTTTCGATGTGTTTCGCGTTCGTCTCCTTTTCTCTTCCTATTTAATCCCGAGGGATATCGCATGCGTAGAGACGAAAGGAACGTGTCAATGCCTCGAGTTAAATTTTATTCCCCGTAGATGTTTCGACTTTGACTCTTGGTGCTTCTATATGGCATCTTCAAAGATTTTCGCGGATTCTTCCATTATATGCATTTACTTTCTAGGATTCTGCTAAATCGCATTGATTTTGTCACATTGTTTCAATCTTAATTGCTAAATTTAATTTTTTTTACTCCTCTCTGAATTTTATTTTATCTCTTTAAAACGATTTTTTTATTCTACTTATTTAATTAGTATTTCGTTTGAAATTTAATAATAGTGCAAAAAATATAAATTAATTATAAATTAAATAATATAAATAATCAATTAATTAATAAATTCGACATATCAAGAATCACCTTGACATACTTTTCTAATTATTCTAATTGCTAATTAAAAAATTTGTATATAAACTGCAATTAAATTAGGGAAAGGAGAGAGGACGCAATCATCTTTACGCGGTATTTTACATTTACGATACACGAAAGTTAAATGAACACAGATCTCTGAATTGACCCTTGTATACTTTTCTGAATGTTCATTCGTTAAATGCGCCCACGTTCGTATATATCTTTAAGGGAGAAATCAGGCGTATCGCGAGAATCGCGTTGAAAACGAGTTATATCGATATACACGTTCGATATTCTATATCAATCAGGCGGCATTCAAACGATGCGGGACGCGTAAGAGTCGAAAGAGTGTACCGCCGATAGAAAACCGCCGGGAAAGTAATCCGGGTAATGGCTCTCCAGAAGCTCCGGGTAGAACTGCACTCGCTGTTTCCGGATTCATGGAATTATCGGCACATCCACACGGGAGTCCCATCCGGAGTAGCGTAGCGCGCCTCCATTTGGCTCTCGCTACGATCCCCAAGCGATGATAGAATAATAGACGAGGGCGAAATTAAAAAGAACTGAATGGCCGCGATGTACCTCCGCTCCGGGACGGGGCATCTAATTTTCGTGAATTTTCGCTCGACTGTATGATAAAAAAAGATTGGTGCGATTCGCGTACAAGCTATCTAGAATGTAGCTTAAAATGTTACGCTTGTCGCTGTACAAAAGAAAAAATCCGACATTTAATATGAAATGGAGTATAATCTTTAATATTACATTTAGCGCGTCATCAAAGAAGAGATCCTGTGCATTTTTTTTTTTTATAAAGAGAGATTCTAACAGCTCGATCATATCGTTATATCAGCATAATGTCGCATATTCTAAAATATAAGTACTTTAATATATATTTTATATACGCGGTTATATTTTTTTTCTTCAAATATTTTCCGTGTCATAAGATTATAAATGTAAATCTAAAATGTCTAAAGCAGGCTTAATTATATACATATACTAATTAATTACGTTTTTTTACTCTTTGAGCTTTACTATTCAATATATGCTCTTATGATATCGCGTTCGTACTCGTTGACGATTCGGTGATATTACGTAACAGTTCGTCGTCACGTAGCCCACTAATTACGCGGAGCGATCAAACACCCGAACCCGTCAAAAGTCTGTTCGACGGGTCCCTCCGGCCTTTCCGTCGCGCGTGCGGGAGCCGCAGGTCTCGTCAGGAATGCGAAACCCGGCCCAGCCTAACCCGACTCAATTTTCCGGAATAAACCCCTTAGCAGCGACGGAATTAATTAAATATTGAGGACAATTCCCGACAACGTCGCCGCTGTCCTCCTTTCCGATCTCGCGCGTGTATCCCTTCCTCCTCCGGCTTCTACCTTCCAAGTTTCCCCGTTCAATCTTCAATGTCCCTCGATCTTCGACGGGCAAGATGCTCGTTCGTCATTCAGCCGCGATAAATGATGCAGCGATGCGAGCGAATCGCGTTACAGAGAGTTCAACGGACAGTCGAGCGGTTGTCAAACGGGGAATCCCCGATATAGGCGCGTGACTTGGTGGCTCGCGTTTCCTCCATTGTCCTCCGATCGTTGCGGATCTCGCTCATCTCGCGTCTCGCAACGTCAATTTGCGGGCGTATTATCCGTCGAATAAAGTGACATTACGTTGACTTTTGGTTTGTCGAGCGCACAAACGGGATTTTTCCTCGACATTTAAAACATATACAATAAACTGGCAGAAAATAAAAGCTTGTGCCGCGTATTGCGGTATTGATGATAAATTTCGCGTTAGTATCCATATACAGGATAGCACTCGGAATGGCTGTTTCGTATCGAATGCCATTAACGTACGTATCCGGTTTCGATTAACCTTTTATTGACCGCGCAGTCTTAATTGGGATGTCATCGCGCGTGATATGATTCGCGCGCCTCGTTTTTGTCCGCATCGAAATTAATCTCTGAAATGAATTCGATCACAAACATGTGTCGAGTCGAGTTTATCGCGGTACGTCGACCAGAGAGAATATTTGATTTGTCGCGCAATCGGCGAAGATCGGCGGTAACGATAACACAGCGTCGAATGCGTTTATTGTATAATTTGAATGCGGATTTGAATACGCTTCCGTGATCGACAGTGAAAATCGGACGGCCCCGTTATCGCGGCAAATGCGCGTTGTTGTTCGAAAAACGCGCCTCAATATTTACCCGCGCGATCTATTTGCGTGTACTTTTTTAAATTAAATTAAGGCTCGTGTTTGATTTCCATCTGCTTTCGAAATAACACACGGAAGTGGGTTTTATCAAATTAGAGTCGCGTAAAACACGTGTGCGTATTACTTTTTGAAATTTATTGCTGCATCTCGCGAGGAATAAATTGCTCAAATTAAAATGTGTACGCGACGATATACACGTGGCACAATATCTATGATTAAATCGTTAAGATACATGTGTGTTATACGTCTCGCTCTGCGATTAATTAGTTTAAAAATATTTTAACGTTAATATACACGAGATGTATGCATATTTATTTTTTTGAAATATTTTATACGCACAAAGTTTGAAATGTGTCACATCATATCAGACAAGAGAGACGAAAGATTTTGTCTGAAATATGCAAAAAGCAGCTGACGGTACACTAAATAACAGCCTGCTGTATATAAGGACAAGATTTTTTATTGTCGCGAAGACGTATCGAATCATTAGCGTATTTCCCAGGGTAAAGCCGCTATTACTCTTTGTTCTCACGCGCTGAAAGCAACTTGTCTCGATAAAAGTTCGCCGTCTCGCGTAAAATAAAACAGCGAGGATGAGATCTCGTTTCTCTCGACGTGGCTTCCGCTTTCGTCAGTTCAAATCCTGCGACACTTTTGTCTCGTTGTCAGAGTGGCGATTTGTTTTTGTAAATGATATCAAGACGTAGCGTTTAAGATATTAAATGAGAGACCCCATGATGAAAGACTAATCGAGTATTGATGCATAAATTAGATTTCGTGCATCGAGTCTCCTTACATCGCTCGAGATGCAAAACGCTTGCACGTCATCGCTAAACGGGAGATACGAGAGTTTCCGTGCTTATATAAGTCTGCTCGAGTGGGAGCGCAACCTTCACCCTTCTGACGCGAGTTTGTGAAATCCATCCCCTCCAGCTCCCTCTCTATCTCTCTCTCTCTCTCTCTCTCCCTCTCTCCTCTCCTTTCCTCATCAATGCATATCGAACGCGCCCGCAAATCGAACTACTACCGAACTACTCACGGCGATTAGTAATAACTAATTAGACATCGGAGAGCGGCGCGGGGGTGGAAGGGTTTGAAGTGCTCGGGGAACTTGCTCGGGACTGTATCAGTGTCATCAGCAGAAATCGTAGACGTTCGTCTAAATACACACACATGGTGGAGGAAGTCAAGTTTACCTCAATATTGGGACGCGATCGTTATTCTTAATAAGCTCCCGCTCCGAATTTCAGTAGTCGAAACGACGATTGATCAGCCATCTTCTCGCGAGACGATGTGGAGTTTGTCGATCTTTTGATCACAAATATACCGCGTTGATTTAACCATGATTTTAGTTGGAAATAAATTTGGATGGAGAACCAAAATTTATATTTTAAAAGTATATAAATTCATATTTTTTTGTGCATGAATATTTGCATGAATATTTGTGTCTATATACAATATATAAAAAAAATTTAACGATATCTCGACGTAACGACGTAAAAAATATTTTTATGTTTTTATTTGAGAGATCGCTACTTTGAGAACTTCATATTTATTATATATGTATATATAAAAATAAAAATCAATATAACATAAACACTTCAAACACTTAAAAGTAAATTTTGATATTTATAAAATTTTTTATATTCGTAACAGTAAACTATATTCTTTTTTTGTACATTAAAAAAGATATTAAAAAATGCAGACATCTTGTATAATATTAAAATAATATGATATTTCTTTGAACATAATAATTCTCGAAATGAAATTAGAAATAGAAAGACTATTATATATGAATAAATAAAATTATCTAAACTCATTTTTTATATAAAATAAATTTTGTTTGCATACATAGAACGTTTAAAATTTTTTCACGATACTGGAATTTTTTATTTTATTCATTCGAATCATCACAATAAAATTAACTTTTTCGAGAGAGATTTCAGCTTTTACAATATTGCTAAATTAAGTATCGAAATACGCTCGCATCACACACGTCGAAATATCCTTAAATTATCTTATTACAAAGAAATATTTTTTGTAGTCCAGTATTCTGGATTAAAGACTAAACAAGCGACCCTGCAACGTAATGCAAATTAATTCTCTTAAACGCACATGTAAAATAAACTCATCTGGCATCTGTAATTTGCGGATTGCATTCCAACCAAAGTGCAACCGCCCCGCGGTTAAGGGTTAAATATCCACACCGCATCGCTCTCGGTACAAAGAGATCTCCGAGCGAATCGAAAGCTTTTCCGTGTATTTTCCCGCAGCAACAAAGACAATGACTGCTAGCTAGAGAGAAAGAGAGAGAGAGTGAGAGAGAAAGGGAGGAAGAAATGAGAATGCCGCGATTTTCGAAGGAGGGGACACGACCAAATCGACCGGTGCATTCATCGCATTCAATCGACTTTCAATTAGTGTCGGGCTTCAATTTTCCGCCAGGGTAGCGGGTGGGTAAGAGGGGAGGGCTAAAAACAGGGATTTACACCGGTACTAATCATTTGCGCGGTAAATCGCTCGTGCTTGTTTGTCCGGAATGTTGCTAATGTTCTCATTTTGCTGTATACATTGAAGATTAACGTTTCTTCCACAGCCTTATTGCTGCACATTCGATATGCGCTTGTTCTCGCAGAGCAAAACTCCCAGATATGCGGAGAAGATTAAAAAGAACTCTCGTGTATACTCCTGTCGGTATATACAATCCGGTGGAAAAATGAATATATGATGTGATTATTCGAGCGAGCTGCCCTAGATTCGTTACGTCGTCATAAAGATAAAATCCTCCTCGCGCGATGCTTGCACATTCTTAAGTGTGTTAGCGAAATTCTCACGTGCTAGTGGAATTTTGAGGAATTTTGAAAAGACATTTTTCATGGAGAACCTATTAAGGATATTACATTACAAATATGCGGAATGTATCAGGAGACGCGTATTTTCTCTCCATTTTCGCCAGTTTAGAGCATTTTGCAGTGCAATATTTTGGTTTCTTAAGTTTCGTAATGAGATTTTTTTCTCTTTATTTACTTACGAAAAATGTGTGGGACGAATTCATTATTTTAAAATTCGATTTTAAATTGGATTGACTTTACACAAATTCCACTTGTCAGTGATATCAATACAGATAACGTAATTATCAAGAAGTATCGTCGATTTGACTTTTGCGCCGATAGATAGACGCGCCAATTTGCGCGAGACGCCAACGCGCATTAATTGGATCTTTCCAAATGTTCACATTCGATATACGATATCGGTGAACATATTATTCCGATAAAATTCGCCAACCGCCCGCAATTTTGTTTCGTTTGCACGAGGCGCAGTTTCTATTTTTAACTCGTAGCGCTTCCACATTGTCGGATAATTAACATCGAAGTTTAATCGCGACTAATTATCGACCGATACGCCATGGAAGAATACATAATTACGTCGCGATAATATAACACGTTTAAATCGAATATATTTTATTTATGTTCGTGAAGAATGACGTTTTAATTCGAGAAACCTGAGAGAGGATATTTTCCCTTCGATCTTTTTTATTTTCCGTTCTCCGCATCCGCAGATCTGCATCAGATTTAAAACATTTTGTTCCCTCGCCGAGAATCTAATTATCGAATCCGCAAATTCGAGTCTCAATCTACTACTGATCCGTGCTGATCGATCGATTGAGAATTTTGGTTTTCGATCAGCGACCCGTACGACGACGAGCAAGCAGCCGCCGAGTCGATTAAGCACCGAAACGAGAATCCACGACGGGATCGGCGGCACTTAGTTACAAGGACGAACGAGGTTAACCCGGAATTGGGTGCTTCACAGGCCTGGAGTCACGGAGAGAGTCTGGAATCTCGGTTATTCTGATTAAGTCTTCGTCCCAGGAGTTGCGGCGGCTGGGATACAGTTGGAAACGTAACGCCGCCCGGTATTTCGCGTCTCTTCGTAATTCGCACGATTGATCTCTCGCGATTTGAGTATCCCGAGTCCTTCGATATATTATTCCCCTTCCGTTTTCTCCTTTCCCTTCGGTCTCGTATCGACGTTCGATGGTGCACGATTTCGGTGCATCGTGTTCTCGTATGTATACGTTGCTATATACATCCAAGAGTTTATCGCTCTATAATTTCTGTCTTGATGTGTCTTTTGCATTTTTGTTACTCATTAGCTATTAGAAAATCGTCATCGATAATTTATAAATAAAAGAAGAGTATAGAGAGACGAGATTAATCTCATGAATGATATATAAATCTTGTGAAAGAAATAATGAGATAATACTGACTGGTACGACAATATAAAATTACGAGATTAAATAAATAAATAAATAAGATAAAAAAGCACGCGTTTAAGATTAAATTAAATATCAATGAGATATCGATTCTCGGTTACATCGTCGCAAAGTCTCGGGATAGTCTCGGGAAAGGGGGATGCGGAAGAAGCACTTTTCGGCGCAGCGGACCCGGATTCGTTAATTCGGTAAGCACAGAAAGTGCATCAGGGCGGCTTCGATATTAAACGAGGCAAAGGCAAAGGCAAACGAGGGTCGCGAAGGATTCTCGCCGGTGAGAAAGGGGCATGAGGGAAGGAGGGACGAGGTCCTGACAAGGCAAAGCCTTCGCTTTTGCGGGATATAGAAGCGAGCGTTCGCTTCCTTATCGAAATTCTTAATTAGAAAATTTTAATTATGTTTTGAGGCTGTGGCGGCGGGGTGGAGGGGGAAGGGAGAGGAGAGGCGACGGCAAAACTAAGACTTATAGAGCAGGATGTACGTGTATAACGTAAAGACGAAGGATGGGAAAGGAGCTCTCTGCACTAAAAAGATAGCGAATTTCTGTAGCAGGCAGGAGGAGGAGGAGAAGGGAGTTTGTTGTGCTCGGTGACGGGGGTGAGAAAGAGGAGGGCGGGCGAGGATGTGCGCGAGATGCCAAAGGTAATTAAGCTTGCGCCTCTCATAAAGATGTTCTCTGACGGCGTTGTCCTTACGAGCTGATATTAAATCGCCGCGCGTCTCTAAGCGGCGAATTATTAAAAACATCTCGTTCTCGCACCTTGTTGAAGAAAAATACAATAAAAGAGTATATCCCGCGTCCTCGCTACCTTCTTTCCGCGATATACGAGCAGGACGGTATTTTTACAGTTTATTACGAGAAAAGCCGAAGATGTTTGTTCCAGATATAAAATCGGGCTATACTATCATAATATTTCTTTTTAAAGTTATATACAGAATGTATAAGGATAAAAAAAAATTTTTTTTAAAATTTTTTTCTTTTTAATTTTTTAAAATAGAAATTTTTATTTTTCTTGCTCATTTCTATGCTAAAATATATTCGAGCGTTATATTAATTTTAAGGTCTGTTACACTATACGACTGTCGAGTACAAGCATCAGCTTTTACTCTTGCGTATTCCCAGTTCAATAGCCGTAGAGAGCAGCATCCTTCGCAGCTGTTCATAACCAAAGAGTTAACCTGTCGATAATAATTCGCAAAGCGTGCCGTGTATAAGAGAAGGCCGCCGCCGTCGTCGGCCTCCTCGTAATTCCATCGACGGCGGGGGTGCCGCTAGACGAACTCCATTAACTGTTTAACGAACCGCAATTTATTACGTTATAAACCCGAGCACGTTTTCGTAGAACGACGCCTCTTCTGCTTAGGACACGTTTCCTTCGGGCGCCGCCTCACACGAGATCTTGCTGTTTAAAGGGACGACTCCTCGAATATTTTCGTCTAATTTCGCGATCCTTGCTTCTCGACAGTGTCGTGGGAAAGTGTTCTAATTATTTTTTCCTTTTTGTAAATTTATCTTTATCAATCTTTAACTTATTTTTATCTTAAAAAAGAACGCTAATGCTAAAGATATATTAGCCTCCCCAAAATTATGGACATCCAGAGGACGACTTCGGGGATGCGTGAAGTTGGGGATGTGATTTAAAATTGTAAAATCCAACTTTTCCTTCGTAATACTTTTTTTATGGTTCTCTATAAAGAAAGCAAAATAATCTAAGTCAAAATAATTACGCATAAAGAGAAATTTGTAGAAACTTTATATAAAAAGTATATATCTTTTTTTACGATGACTTAACCATTTAGTTTTAAATCTATGAGCTCGAGCTAGTAGCTTTATTATATATAATTATATACTTCTTTCCACGGTTATAAAGACGAAGAGTATAAAGATATATATTTATAAAGAAAAAGTCCTCTTTTACTTTCGTAAAGTATATATAAATACTCGTCTCTCTTAATATTTTCGTATGAAAATATTCAAGCATCACATCTTTTACATGTAAAATCTCTGGGTGCTTTCCTATTAGCGACACAAGTTGACACAAGCTGACACAAGTATCATTCTATCTTTTATTATTCCTGAATGTTGAAAAAAGACAGAATGACGCTTGTGTCGACTTGTGTCAATTTGTGTCACTAATTGGAAAGCACCCTCTGTTATTGACTTCGACTATTACTCTCGCTCCTCACATATATCCTCACAAGCGTCAGTCGTGTGAAAGCCACCGTAAAAAGCGCCGTGACGTAATTGCGCAGTCAGATTCTACGATTCTCTCGCGAAACAATGGCGATCGATTATCCGCGATGATGCCGCGCTCGCTTTAATGTCGTAATGTAGCGCGTGCCGCCGCTGTAATCGCATTTACAATCCGGTTGGAATTGAATTCCGGTGAACGCGGTCGTTCGCTGCTGAGACCTGTTGCCCGGGATTCAGGGCTGCCGCCGCCGCGCCTCGGTTTCGCGCGCGCGCGAGAGAGAGAGATTTCGTCTAATCGCGAAACAGACTGGCAACTGACGTCGATTACTTCGATTGCGAGTACATTAACATCCGCCGATGTTGGGTACATTTCTCTATTTTGTATGCACGTGTGCGTCGCTCGCAGAGAGACCAAACTGACGCGCTTTGTCGACGTTATCGTTCAGCAACAATCGTTCTAATGCCCGGCCGGTCGCGATAATGGAAGGCTACGAGGCGATTGCCTGACACGGGCAATCGGGAATTTTGCTGGTATTAAGATACTCCGATGAGAATGTTAATAGCATAATTCTCCTGGTCAGTCTGCGCGATAACGATGAGAATCATTATGAGCCGCCAATATCGTTGTACGACGAAGAAATACGTTTTTAATGACGCAAGAATTTCGATCAACTTGAACGATGGCGCAATGGTAAATAAATTAACGAATGGATCGTAATTTCGTTAGGTAATTACTCGATAAACACATAGTTGGAACAGCCAGAAGGTAACTAGGAGGATATCGGATAAGTAAGACTGCAACTATGCCGTAACCCAGCATATTCATAGCAGCATTAACGATCCGTGTCTAACTTAGGTATCCGCGCTGCGCTCCTCTTGGGAATAACTGGAAGGAAGCAAGAGGTTTCCTTAGGATTTCGTAGAATATATGTGGCTCGTTTGCTTGTCGCAAGGCGAAGGAGACGCTCGGTACTTTGTAGGTAGTTAGTTCGCGTTTGTGTCAAGTTGATCTACATAAGGGACAATTAAATCGAACAACACGATCGAAATTTTACATCGAGTCTTCTTCCATCAACGTTGCGCAACGTTCTGTGTCGAATCCGGCAACAGATACGCTAACTTTGACGAAACTTGGTGAAATCGCTATTTGTGGAGGAAGCGGGGAAAGAGAGGAATGAACGAGGGTGTGTTACGGTAGACCGAGCTGACGGTGGAATCGGCTCGAATATCGGCTAAAAATGTAAATTGCTTCGACACCCCTGCCGGTTTTCTCGGTCGCGTCGCATTACAAAATAATTGAAAACACGTGTCATCTCCGGTCATGCTGACCGAAACTTCCTCCATTATATCGGCGCCGTTTCCGTTCCGCGTGTTTTCGACAAACGTTGCACCTGTAAAAAGACCTTTGAAGAATGAAAGGCGAGAGAATAAATATAAGCATTACTGCAGTATAGACAGACGTTGAATTAGAATATTTATTGATATAAAATAGTAATGAATTGCATTTCTACTTTATTGACTTATATATGATTTATAAAAATTTCATTTTTGAAGAATTATAAAATAAGAGTAGTGATGAGAGAGAAAAAGTTTCACTAAATTCAGTAGTATGTTTCGTATATAGTCAGCCCTCCTTGAACGACGATCTTATTATATTTTGAATCAAATCCAAACTGAACTCAACACTGAATTCAATAATACATATATTCGTATATCGTAAGACTTTTTGTACGAAATATTTTTTTATGTTTAAAAAATTTAATTTGATATTTAATATTAATTAAATGATAATATCAATTAATAAGTAAACTTTAAACTTTTTGTGAAATACAATCTTTCTGTTTATACATCTGGTCATTTATTTTCGTCTAAAATTTTTATATTTTCGGATATTTTGGCAAATTGCGGAAATGGTAACACTCGAAAGTCGCTCGCATTTTAAAAGAAGGGAATTTATTTTTGCATCGGAAAACGCGTTGCCGATAATACGTCACCGTGTCGCGTAACAGCCAAAAGAGAGAATAATTTTTC
The DNA here is from genome assembly GCF_030444845.1 of Prenolepis imparis. Lineage (NCBI taxonomy): Eukaryota > Metazoa > Arthropoda > Insecta > Hymenoptera > Formicidae > Prenolepis > Prenolepis imparis. The sequence continues at coordinate 2,586,297 of NW_028141165.1, forward strand.
CAAAATTTTCTCTAAAAGCTGCAACACGTATATTTACGCGCTTCGCACCTTCCTGAAATAACGTCTGCCTGTTAACCATCGGCCGTTGCGAACCGTCAACTTAACGCGAAAATCTGACACATACATTTTCACGTGTGCAACTATTAAACGCGCCTTTCTTTTCGTTTGCGAAACTATAATATTGAGAAATCTCTTCTTTTATTTTTTTTTCTCTTATTATTAAAGGCTGGATATGATAATTGCAAGATTTTCCTAAAGATCTACAGATTGCTAGCAAAGCGCAAAATAAATACGTATATTTAGATCTGCACTTTCTTGTGAATTATCATAGTCTCAATCGACGCTAGGTATCTCCTTTTTTTTTTTCCATCCGCGCGTGTTTCTTGACGAGAGTGGAGTTAATCTGCGCCGAATTGGCTGCGGGGTAATGCAGAATTAATCGAACGCAAACCGCGGCGACGAGAAAAGTACTGGACGGAAAGCAAATTCAACGAGGACAAAAGAGATAGCGCGAAGATCGAGCGTGGCCGGCGGCAAACCGGTGCGATAAAGGATGAAAGCAGGGGGAGAAACACATACGAGAAGTAGATGGAAAATAGAGAAAAGGATGAGAGAGAGAGTGGGAATCGCGGCCGGAAAGACTCGAGAGCCTTGATGTAGACACGTCTCGTAGCCGCTTTATCCGTATTTAATACTGGAATAACGTGCACAATTGTCGCTTTGAACCTGCGCCTCGCGTGTGGAAATATTATATGCACTCTCGCGTCGGAAAACGCGCCGCCATTGCTTTGCCGCGATTGAAAAGTCGATTCCGAACGCCTAGATTTTTCGACGAATTTTTTTCACGCCATTTTATAGATTGAAATGCGCAGTTCGCAAAACATCTCTCGCGTTAAAAAGAAACCTGGATCTGATATTCGACGAATTAAAGGGCGGAATAAATTCTCTAAAAATAATTTAAAAAGTTGATCGGTTAATTTACAAAAAGAAAAAAGACGAAGCATATATTTTGTATATTGTACTTTGACGAATTTGTCGATTACTAATTAGCGGAATTTTTTTTTAAAGTCGCGTTACAAATTCAACGAAAAAGAGATCGGCGATGATTTAATCCGCGGATCAAATTCGTGAAAATAACCGCTCATGTACATGTATCGAACCATTGACGCAGGAACGATTCGGATTAAAGGTCGTGATCCCGGATGATGAGTGTTGCGATTATGGTCCAGATCGAACGACCACTCGACATAATCTCGGTATAATTGGCGATTTGCACTTGATGGCGATTCTGCGTGATATTTTGCACCTGAATGGTTTTTTGAAAGTGTCGCCGATTATTTTGCTTTGTATGAGTTTGCGCTTTATTTTTTATTTATTTTTTTTTATTGCAACGAAAATGAAAAAGAGGACGATATTGCCGGGAAACGTGAGCGCTTGTTATATATACCTGGACGCTCGCAATATCGAAATTACAATATCGTTGTTAAGTACCAGGTGTTGAAACCGCTACTTGCGATTATTTCTTATCAATCTTTCGTGCGTTAAAGCGAGGATGTAAAAAAAAACGTAAAATTCATGCGCTGCATTTTCCTATGGGAAGTACATAATACATCTTGCTATTATAAACGATAACGTTATTTCATCACTGCGCTCTCACGCGATGAGTCGCTCGAGATGAAGAAATATTGGAAGATTTCGCTGAAAGATAGATCGCCATTTCTCTGTTCCATTATTATGCGAAATAATCTTTAATTATATGCAACAAATTTATATATAGCACTCCACATTCTCGCGTAATCGAGTGCATAATTAATTAGTTAGATAAAGCATATTTAATTGGACCGATGTCGAAATGTATTATTATTAATTACTATGCTCTCTGTTATTATTTAGTAATATTATCGAATTGATATATTTGTATAGATTCTCGTATCGTTTTTTTTTATTTACGAAACATATGGAGATCATATCGCTTTTTGATTCACGAAGCACATTAATCGACCGTATAATCTATTAATTAATCCGGATCGACAAAGTTTATTTTTTCATGGTTCTTATCGTATCAACAAATATGCGTGAATACTTTTCTCGTCTTTATTTATGGAAAAGAGATCCGAGATCTAGTATATTGTAAAACGAGATATTTGTTGTAAGCGTCCGCAAATGCGATGCATCCAGTATTTCGCGTTTGTACGATTGTGTGTATATATGTATATAACGGACGCAGATATGTGTGTATACGCGCGAACTATTTTTCAAAATTCACTTTATCTCCGCTGGGACGCGGCACGCATACTCCACATATTTCCATCGGTATTCATGCCGCGAAAAAATTCAATGAGAGGTAGGTATACTCCGATACAGCGGCGCGATACACGTTAACCTTTAACTGAGCTCGACGATACGCCGCGGTGCTTTGATATAACATAACAGTAATGGAGCGTAATGATTTAATTGTACTTTATCAGTTATAAAAGCCGGGGAATTTGATTTTATAGAAAAAAATCATGTCGAGAGAGAATTTACCTAAATCAAAGTATTTGTAAGAAACGATAAACAATAGCATCTCTCCGAGAAGGGAGATTGCAAATCTAATGACAGAGATAGATTCTTTAGAGTAGCACTTGCAAAGAATAATGTACTCGGGACGTTAATGAGCTAATGCTTTCGGTTGGAAATTGCATTTGGAAATTCTTTTCGAGGATTCGATTGGTGGTGCGAGGAAACCTTCCTCGAGGAAATCCCGTTCCACGACCGTAACATAGGTCTCGGCCGTGTTCCGGGATGTCCGGGACTCAACGTGAGAGCGCTGGGTGCGAGGAGGGTGGGCGCGAAGGGTTGTTTTATGCAGGCCTTGGATTTTATGCAATGAGACTGCAATATCAAACGGCGCGAGAAGTGCCGCTGAATAAAATATCTCGGGGCCGTTGAGGAAAAAAAGTAGAACGGGGCGACGAACGGCCACCAGACGCATTTCGATTTCCCTATACCGGCTGTTGCACAATAGATATACACGGGAGATCTCGCGGGTGCATTAAAGCGCGCCTCATATTTCCCGCCTCCGATGCCGCCGTTGTGGTAATTTATTACACGCTCGATCGCCATTTCGTTATTTCCGTGTTCATTTGAACGCGGCCTCGACATTACTCTGTCACATAGCGAGATAGTTTAGGGACATTTCAATATGTGAGATTTCGATATCCTTAATTATTTACCAACAATGCGAAATAGAAAACTTTTAACAACTATTGTATAATATTTTTATTGTAATGAGTTAGCGGCAATGTTGTGTGCAGAATCAAAAGAGAAGATTTTGAGCAGGAGAGTCGAATTTTATATACAAAAATTGCGTATGATAATATTTTTATTTCAAGAGTTGAAATATTTTGAAAAAATATCGCGTATTATTTTAATAATACACAAAATGTCTAAATTTTTCCTAATATAAATGTCTGTGTATATAAAATATAAAAATTAAAAAATTAAGAATCCGTAAAGTATTCAAGTTATTATTTTTATGTTATTTATTTATTTTTCCGAGAAAAAAGAATTTAATTTTTCACGAAATATATAGTTGACACACTATTTTCGAAAACAAATCCCAATTGGAAAGGATATTAATTAAACGCACCCAATATTGTCTCCCATACTTTTCATTGCATGAGATTATTTTATCGATCTCTATTATTATTTTGCCGCTGTAATTATTTCGAATTAGCGGAACAAAGCGGGTTTAAAATGCGCGAGATATCCGCTACAAATGAAATGTCATCTAATTATAACGTACCGTATGCTTTATCCGCGTAATTAATACGAAATTTACACACCCAGCAATTGGTCATTTCAACGGTTATGCCAACAATGTTATGTCTCTATTGTTTACGGTCACTCAGCCCCGGCATTTAGTAGCTCGGCGAACTTTCGCGAATGAATAATGTCACTTGACGTTGCAGAGCGAGGAAATGAGACAGTGTAAAAGCCATGGAGTGCAAAGGCATAGCATTACGAAATAGAGACGAGAGAGAGAGAGAGAGTGAGAGAAAGAAGGGGCGGGGAAGGGGGACCATTGGAATGGAGGAAAGAGAGACACTTCGAAACTTAGATTGGTGTCACGTGGCTCTCAACGATCTGAGAGTAAGAGACAAAGTCGGCGGAGAGTGGAATGCCGAGGAGAGAGAGATAGAAAGAGAGAGATGGGAAGGCTGTAACAGCACGATCCGAGGCGGCTTAACCGGGAAATCCGAGGTAAGATCCCTCGCGAAATCTCTATTTCCGCGAACGCCATGGAAACATGGCGTTCCCCGTAGCCGCCGGAAGTGCTTCCATACTCTTCGTTCCCCGCTCTCTCGCTCTCTTCTCAGCCGATTCTAAAACCAGAGTCTGCCTGCATGTCTTCCATGTAAATCTTAAAGGATTACGCTCATAATTGCCTGCGTCGCCGCGTAATTGAAGAGCACTTAGACCGGCTCAGGGCGACGCGATACGTGACTGCCTTGCTTCGGATCGAAAATCCCGCCAAAACGATTCCGCCGCGAATCCTCGATATCAGGGGTTATCCGGTGCCGTACGATGCGCGAACGTGACAAAATGATACAGCCACCCTATATCGAACAAGGTTCAAGAGGGATGTTGTGATTTCTACATCAGCTTTTATTTTGTGAACATATTTTCGTATTTTTTTACCTTGTTACGATGCATCTCGATGCACTACAATTTTTCTTATACAACATTTTGAAAGATATATAATAGATAATATAGTTGAGAGAAGATGAAAGTTGTTCTTTCTTCTCCGAAAATAAATTTATATTGAACGATAATTTCTTCTGCGTATATAAATATTTTTGCTGAAAAATAAATAATATTTTATATTTATATATTTTTTTATCAAAAAATTAGTACAATGCTTTTAAATAAAAGCATAAGGTTAAAAATGTAGGGTATTTATTAATTGTGTGTGTGAGAGAATCAGTTATTAATGTTCTTTATTTTTATATCATCTAATAAAAAATGCTGGGAAATAAATTTCGTAGACTCTTATAACTTATAAAACACTATATACAGTATCGTTCTATATTTATTTCGAGAGCAATTCAATCGATAATTCCTTCGATATCGATCCCGAATTCTGGTACGCTCAGTAATGCGGCTTTATTAACTAATGCAATCGTAATCGCGTGATCTTCGCGGCTCGTTGACTTTTGCGCGATCCGATCTGTACGTCGAAACTTAGTCAAGCGTCAGTACGAGCCTAACATCCTGATCTCTGGGCTTAATGGATTAATTTTGTGATTGGTTGATTCGTATAATTAAAGCGTAACTATATACACACAACTATGAACGGAGACGAGACGCAGTTGAGACTTTGGATGAAATTTTAACCGCGAGTTCTCTCGCTTTCTCTCCCATTCTCCCGAATCCCCGCATTCCGTCGTGAATTTCAGACTACGTTCGGAAATGTCAATAGTGTGTTTATACTGGTTTATGGAAAAGTTTGGGATAGGAAACTATTCCGGTCCTTTGTCGGAAGCCTCCGCCGGCTCTTTGTAGTAGCACAATCGATTGGCGTTTCAGCGATTTACCGACAGACAAAGTGACAGTCTGTCAGTGAGGGTGGTCGCGGCTAATATTGTCTGCGTGTAAAACTTTCACGAAACTATTGTTTTCAATGAATTCCGCGGTATCGCAAACAATCGGAATATCAAATTTAGATGTGTTGGACTTTTCTTTACCTATTTCATCAGTTTTAGATTACACCAATATTTGTTGGAATTATCTTATCTATTTTTACTTTTTTATTTCTGATTAAACTGTGGTGCTTTATTGTTTTCTAAATAGCTATCACGTTTTTTAAATTATATTGGATTAATTTGGAAACTTTTTTTTAACATTGGCGTTTCTTTTCTTTGTGTTTCAGGTAGGTCTAATAAGCAATAGAATTGATCTGTGTTCGATACATCAACGTGTGAAGAATTTAGACAGTATGATGATGACAAACCTACCCCCTGTTATGCTGCCACCCATTACGGACTACGGGATGCTGACGCCTACTCTCGGTATAAAGGTGAGTTCCCGATTTATCCCTTCGATAAGCTCGAAGAAACGAGTCTTGCGAGATACAATTGATTTGCGACAAGTTTACGATTGCTTATTTTGAGTAAACGAGAGTGTATTTTAGGGCATATAAAAATAAATATACAAATATACGGAACAGTCCCGATTTTAGTCAACGTATAAAAGCATTTGCGCGTCGATATGTTTCGAGTCGATATTTTCGACGAATAGTTTTTTTGATAGGCCGACCACGAAATCGCCGCGGGCGATTTTAACGATGATCGCAAACATTTCGATCTAGAAAGAGAAAGGCTATCGCGTACTCTCGCCTCGGCGGCTCTTCTCTTCGTTTTTCCCCCTCGAAGCAATTCGGGATGTTTTAGTATCGATATAAAAATCCCCCCCTCTCTCCCCCTCGCTGGTCCTTGGGGTCTTTCATCTCTCTGGGCTTTTGCAAGTCTCGTGCGCGAGAGAGCGCCCTAAAAGCCGCGAAATATTAATTAAAATTCTACGCGAAATACTTCCAACGACGAAGGAGGTGAAGGGGATGAACAGTGTATTGGCTAATCGGCGAGGTTTGTACCCCGGCGCGTATCTAATTTACTCGGCGATTTTCCATGTTCTGAAATAACACAAACCTGCAGCGACCATCAACATTCCGTCACGCTACTTCCGGTATAGCTCCTCGCGAAATCTGGTAAAATCGGGTTTATAGAATCGCGCGAGCGAAGAATATATACGATTAAAAATGTAAGTTATAAAATGTGAAAAATGAAGACTTTCACGAAGGAAGAAAGAAGTACGTTACGATATAAAATTAAATATGGCAAATGATAATATTAATATTTTATTGTGCGATGTTAACGTCTTTTTAAAGGACGAGATAGGATTTTTTCCCCCTTTAAACATGAAACGACTCGCTCGACATTCTTTTAGAATGTAAAACCATGAGCCAGCACGCGTCAGTCTTAAAGACAGTTCTTTGTGAATTCTTGAGTATAGAGAAATGACCTATTTCCTTTCACATTTTTGATGTACGAAACGATAAAAAAGGATAATGAACTTGCCGATGAATTTCATCGTTACAAGCGTACGACTAGAACTTTCAGGCATCTCCATCTACGTCTTTGTGTTGCTTTGTTGGCTCGGCGAGAAACTCGCGTTTTTTTATACGTTTTTAACCCATTCGTCGTTCTTTGATTCCTAAATTAATTATTATTTTCTGCAATTATTGTATTTTGAATGTTGTCACATTTATTTTTCGGAATCCCCCGTCCAATTAAAGAAAAACGACAGAGCAGAGGAATCCGTGAGTAAAAATCGAAGCAAGAGTGCGGCGAATCCTTGCACAAAATAAGATAAAATAAAGAGTTTGTCTCTCGAATGCAGCCGTCACGGATAGAATCTCGCGAAAGGTGAGATCTCGTTACGTCGAGTTACTCTTACGTAACTTATCTTTGTCATTGTAAAAGGACACGTTTTGTGTGTTTCCCTTACAAGTAAAGTAAGAAGGGACTTTTCAAGCGGGTCGACGAGGCGTGCATTCAACGATTGGTAGTTAACGATTGAGAGAATCCTCGGGATACACTCCTTGCATTATTCTCGCTTCTTTTGTGTTTTCCGCGGTGTATCGTATTTCCGTAACTATTCTCACTTTAATTAAACAATTTCCAGGTGGAGGATAACCGCGCGGATAGAATATAAAGTTACCTCACTCATAAGTCCGGCATAAATATAATTTCCATTATTGCGAAAGTCAAGTGTGCTTGAAATTAAGTTAACATCTTGTTCATCGCACTTCTTTTGTTGTATTCCCAACATTCCTCTTTAGAAAAAAAGTCTCTTTTATTCTCTTTCTTCGGAAATCGATCGTATATTATATATAATTCGTATGCAAGATATTTGTAACTTCAATACTGAAAATAATCGTTATTCATTTTTTAGTAGTTTATTATAGAGATAGTTTCGTGACACGTTGTACATACGAGATTTTAAACGTTCGACGAAAGAAAGTTCCGGTTACGGAAAGTACGTAAAAGAACGCCGGATTCTTGTCAAGAATGGGAGAGAAAAAGAGGGTGTTTTCGGGCCCCCGGCGAAAGGGCGTCGAAGAAGGGCTGTTTCTATAGAAGTGCGCGCGCCGCGAACAAAAAGCTGAATAACATTAACTCGCTTAATGTATTCTCTTAATTTTAATACACAATGCCCCCGAGCTGACGCGCTCACCGGGCTTCGACGAAGATTCTCTTACTCCCTTTAATCCTCCATATTTTAATCTTTTTTTTTTGTCTGATTAATATTTATATTATATTACCATCAGTCTTATTTCCCGCCAAATAGAGTAATATAACGATACTTATCGCGACACAAGAGAAGAATATATATAATAATTATTAAGAATATATATGTATAATTTATTTGGATAAAATTTTCTAATATATATATTTAAACAGATATATCTGTCGGAAAATCACATAAATTCGCCTTGTCTTGTTATTCTCCCAACATTGTTAACCGATGTTGGAGGTTCAGTTTCTTGTTATATAGTTTCTTGTATAGTTTAGACTTTATACATGTATTCTCATATACTGTGTGTCTCGAGTATGTAGTAGTTATACCGAGGTTCTATTGCCCGCTATTGTTTTCGCTGTTTGAAACAGCGCACTCGCGCGCGGACGAATGCCCGCGGGGCCTCCGCTTGATGTTTCGCGCAGCGAAGATTACATTACGGATCGGTTTTACCGCGCGTCACTTTGATCAGTTCCGCGACTGTTCGACCGGGAGGACTTTCCATACACCGGTGGCGTTCTCGCGCCCGAAGGGGTGCGTTACATCACAAAGCGGCGCTCTTTCAGCGAAACTGCCAAGTCGAATCGGAGCCGAGCTGAAGCCTCCCCTCGCGAACTCGCGTTCGCGCGTTTTATACCCTGTATATTTTCTTTGCGTTAATCGCCGTTTCATGCAGGTCGCAGGGCGATTTCAGAGAATTCACGTATTCCGCGGCCAACTCCCGAGGCGCCATTCGTGACGTCATTCCATATTATTTCCATCCGGGCACCGCATCGCCCACCTGTCAGGCGCACGCGAGCGAGCGAGCTAGCGCGCGTGTATCAAATTCGAAACGATTTTGATTGTTGCGGGGAGAGCGGCAAATTAATTTCCATTTCTCGCGACTCTCGGCCGAGTTTTGTTATACGTCCGCGTCTCTATAACACTCGGCTGTGTTTGTTAAATAAATGCGTTACGAGCTCTTGATATTTATTTCCCGCCGAGAGGTAATATCGATCAGCTGATTAACAAACATATACGACGCGACGTCATAATAAATTTTCAACATTCTCTTTAATTTTATTTATTACTACTGTATTTCTACTCTCTTCTCTCTCTCTCTCTCTCTCTCTCTCTCTCTCTCTCTCTCTCTCTCTCTCTCTCTCTCTCTCTCTTCTTTAGTAGTTTCCATATAATTTATTGATCACTCCGCCTTGGTATAAAAATTCAAATGTCGCGTGCAAACGAATTGCGAATGAATTCTTTCTCTTCCGGCAATATTTCTGATATATTTCACATGCACATTTGATTCGATTCGAAATTATATTGTGACATTCTTTTTATCGCGAAGAGAGATGCCCCTCTCTTATCGAGTCGCGATTGCTCACTTGATCGTTTGCACGTACATACACGCGCTTATTGTACACGCAACAAAACGAAGAGGATGGGAATGGCCCGTGAATGTCCCGTCGGTGACCTCGTCTCTTCGTTTGCATACGCAAACAGAGGAATTAGGGCCGGACACGTTGCGCTGCATATTCGATCGGGGGCGAGGAAGAGAGGGGGGAGGGGTCCTTTGCCCCCGGGAGCGCGTTATTGTCGTCTCGAGTAGGTTATTGTCGTCGAAACACATCGGAACAATCGAACAATATTGCCCGAAATTCGACGAATCCTCCGGGTCTTCGCTCGGAGAAGAAACGAATAAATGTCAAAAATTTGGCAGCTCTCTCGATTTCTTCCGGTTATTTTCATTAAAATTTTCGATTTGATTATATAATCAGTTATCGCTCAGTTTTCTAAAACGATTATACTCTATACATTTTTTTTTGCTCTCCCGTTTCAATCTAGCTTTGCAAAAATTGATTTATTTCTTATTGTTATAGTGAATAATTCTAAGAATATATAATTAGAAGTGACTTGTGATGATTCGCAATGAAAGTCTCTTAAGTAAAACGCATGCTTCATTTTGTATCTTGTTATATTTTATTCAATACTTTTCGCTCGTAATTTCGGAAGAAACCCGCGAATGATTCGCGGATTAGAGATTGCTCGCGAAAAATTCCTCGGCGCGATGTGGGGTTGATTTGAATTTTCCACGTCGGGCTCTCAACTCTGCGGCATCTCCTCCCCCATCGTCGCATCGAATATTCCATAAATAAATCGACGTTTAATAGAAAATCGGAGAACTGCGAGGAGAACCGCCTCATCGCTCACTGTCACGGCGCTTCTTTGCGCTACCAGCAGCTAGTATCTCAATAATATTCAGTTTATAAACTTCGAATGGATCCCTTATTACGTTCCCGACGTCCCGGCCGATTCATCCACCTCTTTCTTCCTTATTATCATTCTTACACGGAGATGTCCCCATCGCGCCGATATATCTCACGGTTTATAAACGGCGAGTGAGAATACTTAGTTTTCATTTTTTTTTTCCCCCTCTCGTTTTCTTCATTTGTGTGCTACCTCGATTCTCGAATCTTTAAACAATAAAACAAGTCATGGAAAATCGATCGATTTCTTAATCGCGTGCTAATATGAGCCGAATCAAGTATACATAATGATATGCTCGCGTCGAGTGTCAGTAAAACGACGGATCCATCACAATCGATCAAGCATTCTCGCGTCTCGATAATTTAATGTTCAAGCGACTAACGACGTATCTCGGCCCCTATCCATCTTTTTCCATTCCCTCCCGCAAATTCCGCGTGTGAAGATACAACTTTCTTATTTCGGGGAGAACCGCCTATCTTCTCCTAAACAGACAGAGTTTCTTAGATAGAGACGTGTGAAGAGATTTCACTAGTAATCTCTTCCGATATAATCTTGTAATAAGAGATAAGTTCATATAACAGGAATATATAATATAATAATCTTATAAGAACTTACGAAGTAATCTTAGACAATGATATTGTCACTTATTTCCCGCGCGCGATAATGGAATTGATATTAGAATTCATTGTATCCCGTAGCAACGCTATCGCGAAAAGTATAAAGGCATTCTTATAAAGCAGGCATGTCAAACACGCGGCCCGCGGGCCGCATGCGGCCCGCCAACAAAAAAACTGCGGCCCGCCGAAACTTCTTGAAAATCTTTTCAAAAATATTGTTTTGTGAAAAACGATGTCAAATATCTTCTAAAAAATAATATTAAATTGTGATTTTGTTTATTTTTCATTATAGTTTCTATTTTTGTTTTTTATAAAAAAAAGTAAAATATTTTTTATTATAGTTTCTATTTTTTTTTTATTTAAAAAATCGTAAAATATTTTTATTTTAAAAAGTAACAAGATATAAATATAAAGCGACTATGTATAATATACATTGAATATACTAAATATAATAATTTAAAAAATCGTATTTTATTTATTCTAAGAACATTGAAAACATGCGGCCCTCAGCTTAATACAAAATAGATCATGTGGCCCGTAATGCAAAACGAGTTTGACATGCCTGTTATAAAGCGAAAGTTCAAAAATTACACAATTAGTCGCCGTATATATAAGCTTCTCGATAAACATCGCGTATAATCGTGAACGATAAAAAAGGCTTACGTGACATTTGCCGTATCGAAACGACGAGGAAGGGGAGGTGGAGGAGTCGAATATTCCCAATTCAAAGTTGGCCGCATCGTTGCGATTGTTTTCCATCGTCTACCGATTTTTTTTCCGACTCGGTCCTGCTCGTTTCCGCTCGCGAGCTCTCTTTCCTCTTCCCTATTTTATTAGCCCGGTTTTACACACAGCGTGGCTCCTGAAACAATAACCATTGTTAAACTCTCTCTCTCTCTCTTTTGTATATATTTTTTTTGCGGCACTTTCAGCGCGTTTATAGACCGCGCGCGTTCCGCAGCTTTGTTCGCCTCGAACGACGAGCGATGATCGCGATGAAGGAGGTAACTTTCGGATGGTTTTCGCGTTTCCCCTCTCTCCCTTTCACCCCCGCTGCCTATTTCCAGCAGCCGTAACCATCGCCGTTAATGTTCGTCATACATCCCTCCTGTGTTCGCCGTCTCTCGATGCGTGCTCTCTTTCTTGCCGCGCTGGAGTTTACAATGCTAGGAGTCATTTCGGATGCATGCAGCTTTTTAATTACATACCTGGCCGGAAGGCCGATTTACGATTTCCATGGAAATGGAATTCCCTCCTGACCTGACTGACTCTCTTTCCTCTCTTTCCCTTCTCCGATATTTCCGCGATATCGTCTCGCTCTTTCGATATTTTTTTTTTTTTTTTTTTTTCGACTCAGGATGACGATTCAAGAACACAAGTATTTTCGGGGGATGCGTCAATGAATCTTTCGCTAGATTAAGCATTTAAGTTGTCGACTAAAATAGATGCGCCAAATTATATCAAATTGATCTTCTATGATGATAAAATAAGTGGCTGAAATGTTTTTTTTTTCTTTTTTCGCAAAAATGTTAATATCACTTGATTAGATCGGTTCATTCGTCGTGATTCCATGAATGGAGAAAATCCAACGAAACTCGTCGACGAGAGTTTTTCTTCGACAACTTTTCAGATATACGTTATCCGTGCCGCGAATTTCTGTGCTCGCAGTATTAAATCAGGAAAGTTTTTTCTCGCCAAGATTGACAGATCATAAATATATAATTTTGATTAATATATCTTCAACTTTTTTTTTTGCATTTAGAAAGATTTGCTTTTACTTGAACAATATCGTTAAAGCATCGAGAAAATGAGAAAGAATTCAGAATCCAAGTGTCCATAATGCGACGCCAATTTCTTGTATTATGCGACGATATACTTATACACACACACATACTCTTCACACAAACACACACGCGATTATACTCGTACGAGTACGTATCTCGCTCCTCGATAATGATAGGACGCGAGTTTCCATCCGCGTGGAATTGCCTCGTAGTAGCTGCAGTTTCCGAAAACACGGCTCCCTATCGGCATCGACTATCTCCTTCTACCCCATCCTCTCGTAATTAAACTAATGGAAATCCGACTCGCTGCTTTTATGCGACTCCACCCTATATGTGTACCAGAGCGAGCCTCAAACACCGAAACGCAATCCATTCAAGATTCGGAGACGACAAGCGAAAACCACAAAACTCCGCGACTTTGAATTCGCGCGGTGCGATTATAACAATTAAATTCAGTATTCTCACGTATTTGATATCCATCTATCTTCCGAGAAAAAAAAGAAGAAATAAGAGACAATAGATGAAAAATTATTAATCTCAATAAAAACCCATATATATTTGGCTCATGATTACTTTGAAGAGATATTTCTCTCTTCTCTCATAAATTTCTTTCGAAACTGCGAGAATTATTATTATTATACAATGTTTTCCCACGTTGCGGGAAATCAAAATTCGGAAAAAAAATGTTTTTAGACTAAATCGACTCCACTTAATGCACGTTGCGGTGAATTTGGTTTGCAAATGCCGGGCGCTTTTAGGAGAGCGCGAACCAAGCTCGGCCCGATAATAACGGAAGTGAGATAGCCGTCGCATGTATCGCATTACACGTAATGAAAACAGCTATCGCATTACGCATAATTACGATGTTATTTCATTATATGCGAAATAATTTGCGAAAGTTTGCGCCGAGTAATTGGGGGCTGAGAGGGGGCAGCGTTACGTAAATGAACTGGGGATAATTGCGCGCGTCATTGTTCATTATTTTTATCAAAAGCCGGAGAGCGGATCGTTACCGTCCCTTTGTGAAAATATTTTATTGTTTTTAATTAACGCTGCGAGAAACAGAGAGGGACAGAGAGAGAGAGAGAGAGAGAGAGAGAGAAAGAGCGGAACCGCGCGCGATGTAAAAAATCGCGTGCGCCCAGTCCGCCGATCGCCATCAACTCAATACCGGCTCTCAATTAATTTTAATTATCGTTAACAAAGTGTCGAAAAGATGTAACGCGACACGGGCGCGTGGCCGTTAAAAATTAATGACGTTCGTCAAAATGGAACGCCAGGGTAAACACGCGTCGTGTGTCCGATACTGAAAACTCGAGAGTCAATTAATTGCTCTGATGAACGATGATGACGTCGCGTAAACGTCGCGTTTGTTTTGTAACTAGTTTTCGCGGTTTTTTCACGTTAAAATCGACTGTCGTTCCGCCGTCGCGTCATTATCGATATTTATCCTTTCGTCGTGTGTGATTCTTCTCGATATATTATTTCTCCCGTAATTGTTACTTGCCCCAATTTACGAGCTTCGTCCTTTTTACGCCGCTATTAAACTACTGTCGATCGTATCGAATAAGTGTCGCTCGATGAAAGGATTTTTGCTTCGAAAGAAAGGCCGATTTTGAGGAAATTTTGGAAAATGATGCGTTTTTTACGCCGCGCGCGGAAACGTTGATAAAAGAACGTTCAATCAGGACGAAAGAAGGTGAAAATTGTGATTTTTTTTCACGACCTCCGCTTGCGACGATGACAAAGATCAGCGTTGTACGAGATCCCGTGATACTAAATCGCCCTGACACTCCTAAGAAATTATTAATCTCACTATATGCAAGCTATTTTTTTATGCGACAGAATATATTTCCCGTCAACGGAATATATAATCAGGCGCAATTGATGGCAGGTAGATTTTTCTAGATATGCATACGATAAATTGCTGATGTTTATTTAACGTAATGTACTGTTGAAAAATATGTCTACTATAAATTGCTTCCGCACAAACCTGTCATAGAATTGGTGACCCAGTAATTTAATACGTAACATATCTATTACACTGACTGTCGCGGGTATCCACTAAACCATTTGTTATTACAGACTGAATCAGGAAAAATGGTGTTTGTATGTATCACTCAGTCAACAATAATATTTGAGCGATGAACGTTTGGACATTGAGGGATTTTGACGAATGACATATTAGACTCACACATTTATTAGAGAGAATAATAGAACGATAAATTATTCTCTAATTAATTTATTTTCACAAATCATATATTCTAAAAGAATTTTTATTTTAATCTAAATAATTAACAAACAATAAACTATGTGGAAATTGTGAAAAAATATTGAAAATTTGTACATGGAAAAATATACTTTAGTTTTTTATTTTGTTTCTCACATATAAATCGATTATGCAAACTTTGCTTACAAGTACATTTACAATGGACGTATCTGCCAATTTGTCAATAAGTTGCGATCCGCGCTTTCGCTATTTTGTACACACATATGGTGGAGAGAGGTATTTTAAATCAGTCGGTGATAAGATGTTTCGCTAAAATGTATCTAATAATATTTCCTGTCGGAATTCGAAACGATTTTCACAGGAATAACAATCTCTCGTGTTCTTTAACACGTCACTCGCGCGTTTAGTTTGTCAACTCTTCAGCACTCGAAAGTTTCCGCACAGGAGATAAAGACCGAACGATACAATCAGTGATGTAAAACGGGATTTTTAGATTACCGATGGAAACAGGAGGTTGATGCGTAAGCACAGTTGAAAATTTGTTTTCAAGTGTATAAGGGAGGAGGAGATGAAATAAAATTCGTCTCACAAAATATCCGATATTTACAGAAGGAAGTTTCCGCGCGCGAGCTTTTAAGAAGAGTCTCTAAGAGTCTGATAATTTATTCTGATAGGAATCGATAATTTATTCGTTGAAGAGGATTTACCGGTCGCGCGGTTCGCGTTAGTTCTTAACTTTAATTATGACTTTATAATCCATGCTTTAATTATGTTCTGATTTATTTATACAATATACATCAGTTGGATACACGTTTTTATATTCGGTAAAATAATTTTAAATCGTTAAATTATCGAAGTTATTGAAGTTTTTTTTATTTGATTATTTTGAAGTGTATATTACTTAAAATTGATGTAATTTAAGGAGTAAATGTTTTATATACATATATGTATATTTCTGTCGAGAGAGAGATGGTTTTAAAAAATTAATTAAACAGACAATGTATTTATATGGGAAATAATCCTGTTAAATTTGCAGTTCTCTTGTCACATTATTGTATAATATATAAATTATATTTGTGTGCATTAATATTTTTATTAAAATGTCATATTATATGACTCAATTTATATATCTAGTGACGAATGTGCGACACATATATGCAAAATGAATAATGAAGAAAATATAATTAATCAAATCTACAACATTTTTTGGTCAATAAACAAATTAAATTCAAAGTCGGGTTATAGAATAAAATTAATACATGTGTATAATTTTTAATGGTAAAAAGAAAATATAATTAAATTTATTTGTTAACTCAAAAGAGATTAAAGTCTCTTATATTGCATATGACATATTACAAACAGAGAGAATGGTATGTTTCGCGTCGCTCTCTATTATAATTACTTTAATCTTCGACGGCACGAACGTACGTTATTGCTCACGATTTGCACAAAGAGCACAGCAAGGAACCGAGGAGTAAATCAAATTTTAATTACATTAACGCCGAGGTGCATCCAATTAATCTCGGCTCCTTGCTCGGTCGGCGAAAACTTTCGTACGCGAGAAATAATTAAAGTCCCTCTCTCGCGCCCACAATATCATTCGCAGCCTTTTCGCAGCCTCGAGAGTATACTTGTTCAAGTTTCGAGTCCTGGAAAGCGGCACATCTTAAACGTCTACTTTAGAGACATTTTATACATATACATATGTATATATAAAATATTCGATACGTTTCGTAATTCTTGGCCGCATCGGACTTTTTCGTACATTCATTGTCTCTTCACTAGGTACATACACTTGAAACAAGGGCAATAAATAGGCGGGAGTTTCTTCATATTAGACAATGCGGTCGCACAATCCATCTCTCCTCTCCATCGCCGATATAGACAAGACTGGAGATACGATGTATCGCTTAAAATGTGCTTTGATCGTCTCTCTGCTCGATACGAGTTTCATGAAGAACTTAATTCGCGTTCGTAGCCGCGTGAGTCTGATGATGATGAGAATTCTTCTCGATGTAAAATGGATGCTTAATCTTTGGATAGCCGGGAATAATGGAAGGTATTTTTACATACTCTGATCTCGCTCGCGTAAAGAAAGAAGGAAACAATATTTTTTTCCCCCGATTTAGCTCGGAAGCTTTATTTCTCGCTAATGAGAAAGGAATCCTATTTATTAAAGTGCAATAAAGGTGGAAGTAAATTCTCAGTGTGTGGCCTTTCGATAAACGCTTTCCGCCGCAATTCTGGAAAATATAGCGAAATAGGAGTATCCGCGCCGATGGCAAATGGAAAGTTGAGGCCTCGTAACGATTTTAGTGCGGCTCCGTGTCGAATCTGAAAACGCATATTGCCTCGAGACGTGCTGCTATCTTCTGTTATACCATATAATGCTTCTTCACACTCGTGTTTCCGAAGAGAGAGAGAGAAAGACAAACAGAGACAAAGAGAGAGAGAGAGAGAGAGAGGGAAGCGATAAAATCCATAACTAGATAGAAGTATGAAAGAGACTAGCCATCTGCGTAAAAATGCGCGACGATGCTATATGTGTTTCTGCACAGTGTTATCGTCGCAATATTTAACCAATATGCGTCATACAGATATAAAAGTGCATTACGAGAATCAATTTTCTTTTTATTTTAGTTTTATTTTACTTTATTTTACTTTTAAAAAATTCTACATTTTACATTTCTCTCTCCGTCGTTAAATAAAATTGAGATGTTTGATGAAAGGTGCAATAAATTATGAAAATACAAGAATCTTATTTCACTATATATCTATGAGATTTTTTTGTGACAAATATTTTGTGATAATAATTTAATTTGCTTTTAGATTTTTTTTAGACTTTTAAACTTTCTTCTTATCCAATATTAGTATAAAATAGTTTAAGGGCGTTTGACATATGGAAAAGATTTCCACATTTTTAAAATTTTCGCAGAAAAACGAGACTCTATGTGTAAAATTTATCTTTAGATAGTTTTATTTTTATTTTTATAATATAATATTTTTATATATCTGAATTTTCCTCACGAATCCACATCTTTAATGTAATGAGAAGAGAGCAGTTTACTTTCGCAATGAGTATCAAGCGAATTTACTTTTAAATGTTTATATTTCATGATCTTTACACTCTTTTATATATAAAATGAAGATTAAAATTTTAAAATCTATATAATATTTTAGTTTATGAAACATATTAAAAATTAAAATACGTACATTCAGTCTAGAATTATTAATTTTCTTAGCACATATGTGTCGAGAGATGTCTTTAAATTATATTATCAAAGATGAATCTTGACTTTATACTTCTGACATCGTTTGAAGAAAAAGTTGGAGAGAAGCTGCGCTATACATAAAGATATATAGTATCCAAAGAGAAGTCGACAGAGAGTTGCGGGGATACATATACTTGTAAAGAAAAACCTCCCCTTTACGGGACCGCTTCTCTCGCCCTCTCTTTAATCCAGTTTGCGCGAAACAAACAGTTCCCTCAGCCAACGTATAATTGTCCGTAATTCGATCCTCTAACGCAGTTTAAAAGCAAAAACTCGCGCGCGCGCGACGCAGCCTCTGCGGGTCCGCGAGCGCTCGTGCGTGTTTAATTGAGTGTGCGCTAATTAAGGGTACGATTGAACTGTACGTGGACCCGTCTCCTGCGTGCGCGGGTACCTCTCTCTTTCCTCCTCTCCTCGTGTGTGGGTTTGTTGGGTGCGTCCATGGGTGGTCGAGTGTTACTGGCTCCGCTTGTCCGCGTGGGTGATCGCCGCTTATCGGGGTTTCGACCGGAAAGGAAAAACGAAAATACCCAAGTACGTACTCGCAAAGTTTGTCGAATGTTCTCTCTTTTCTCTTTCGATGTTTTTACAAACATTTTGCGTAACGTGACGGCGTTTCGCCGCGAAACTTCCGTTCGGTGATCGAACGTCAGTGCCTTTGCAAAATTCCTACTGTTCCTCGGATCGGTGCGATCGGGTTTCCTTTGTCGTACTTGTAACGTTACGTAGACGTTGGCTTTAAGGAGTTTTGTTGTAGCTTATCGAATTACGCGCGGTATGTTAACGTTTGAAAGATTATCGCTCCATTCTTACGTGGGATTTTTTTTTAGATAAGATAAAGATATAATCGTGTGAAAACCAAGTCACGAGTTGCGTTTTTAAATACTATTGTACGTGTAGGATGACGTCAGCACGCATTACCTATGCACAATATATGCAATTTGGTACCGTTGAATACGTAACACAGCGACCAGAGAAAATATTCTGAATTCGTAACTGTAATCTCTATGTATGACGTTTTGTGCTCTTGCAGATTTACGTTTCAAATTTCTGCTGGACATTTTTTTTTCCATGCAAGTTTAATTGCGGGCATTATAATAGTGAGTCGCAATATAATCTTCAATTAATAACGTCGTAATTGAATATCAATTTACTCTGCTTGTCATATGCAATATAAGTGTTATTTCATCGTATCACTAAATATTACTGCCCGAGAAAGATGATCTATAAATAACGTTTGCTTCAACGGCGCCACTCATTCTCTTAGCTTTTGCACGTTTTTATCTTATCGCTTTCGTTTGGTGCACCTTTACGTAGCTTCTTTCAGGAACGGATTAAAAGAATCGTTTGGGAAGCTACGTATCTAATCGGAGCAATTTTTTGCGGAATTTTCCCATTTAATTACATTCCCATGTGAATAGGAATTTATGTTATCCTTATTATCATTAATTTATGTTATCCTAAATCTATTTAAGTTCGTACATCTCCTGGAATTAATCTCATAAAAATAGCAATTCGATCGCGAATTTACATTACGCGACGTTGCATCTTTTATTCGCGATCGAATTGCATTTCCGATGCTTATTCCATGTTTACGTGTATGCATGAGATTACAATTGCAATAACGTAAGAAATGTCAGAAACTCGAGAGAGACAAAAAACGGAATATATTAAGTATTGCATATATATATATATATATATATATATAAAATATCACGTGGGGTGTGCATTTTTCGAGTGCGTTATCGTTTATTATCATTTTTATGGCAGCACAAAGCGAGAAATCTCCGTGTTCCAACCTACGCTTCGCTTGGCACAGGGTCGTTCGCGAAAGATTAAAGGGGAGAGAACTTGATGCTTCCGTGTGCATCGGGGATAAATGGGGATGCGACAAAACTAAGAAATCCCCCAACCGGTGGAAGTCGAACGTAGCTCGAAGGAATTACGCCAATTTAGAGCCGGATACGTAAAGGTTCGCGGAACCTTTGCAGCTGGACTTTTCGCGCGATTAATCAAAGTCAGCCCCGGCTGCTTAGAGCTCCCGGAAGTCGCTGCTTCGTTCATTTACAGATTACGTTCGCTATTTCGCATCGATCCGCGCTTAAACGTTTCGCCTAATGCGACTTATCTATCTCAAAGCGGTTCGCGAGCAGTAGAGTGGAGTCTTTTTTTTTCTTCTTTTTCGAACGACATTTCGTGACATTTAACTTTTGGAGAGAAAAGATGAAAGAGAGAAGTGCATTATGTAATCTTCACTTTTATCATTCAACTAGAAAATATTTAATGTAATATTGCTTTTAATTACAAGTAAATAATGATAATTAATTTTTTTTAATAGAGCACAATATGATTTAATGATGCTTTACGCTTCATGATTTTTTTTATGAATAATAAAACGTTTGCATGAGACGTGTAAGAAGTTTTATCGAAAATCACTCGAAGGCTACATTCTGAGAAAGCTACACTCTGATGGATTTCTCGCGCGCGAGACACCCGATATTATCATCTTGCAGATGATTCGCATCACGTGTTTCGTCTCCGCGAAGGGCCTCGAACTTTGCAAAGTACGTACGTACAGCTGAGAGAGCATCTGTCGACTCGTGCGCGTTCACGCGAGTAAACGCGTTTACTGAGTGAGAGTTGGTCCCCCCGAAAATGTGTCCTTCGGGCGAAGGAATTGCAACCAGTTCTCTTTCGAAAACAAAACGCATCCGAGAGACACGTGCTCCCTTCAGCTAAGTATCGCGAAATAATATTCCAAGTCCACGCGTTTATATAGATTTCTAAATAGATTTTTATTCCAAAGTCGGGGTAAAGAAGAAATTAAACTACGATTAAAACTGAGAGTTATCAAACTTCCGTTTAACGTTCGGCTGATTGGTGTCGGCGTAGTTTAGCAAGTTTTACCCCGCATTTAACCATGATGATCGAGAATTAATCGAAGTGCGGGAAGATGACCTTTCAACTTGGATCGCGTAAACGAATTTTATCTATTTTCTCGAGATCCGATTAATTTTATTCGCGCGGATTGTTCTATTCACGAAAGGACGAAAAGAGCAATCTATGAACAGTGTGTACATTTATTTTGACGGTGCATTCTAAGGGAGACAAAGGGGAAGGGGGGAGGGAACTGTGCTCCGATTTTCACGCAAGACCGACGCAAGATTACGTTTCGCCCGGCTTCCAGGCCCTATTATATCTTCTTTTTCATTTCACGAATTTAATAGGCTTAGGGTTTATTAGATCCGGAGGTTACGCGAGGGTCTGTCCGCGCTGCCATGCCGCTCCCGCTTTTATTTCACTTCCTGTATTTCGTCAGCTCTTTCCTTCGGCCTTACTTGACTTTATCTCGGCCTCGAGGTATTAGATCAAGAATTTTTATGGAACGTAGTAAAAATGCTCCTGAATAGACCACGAATAGACCGAGAAACGGAAGTACCGTCTTTTACCCGATTAATGTTCGAGTCCCGGCGATGAGGTCGAAGATCGATTCATCCGGTCGCGAATTCTCTGCGCATTTTTTTCGCGATGATAGCTTCGTGTAGGACTAACAGAGTCGTTCGCGGATTCTCTGCGGCACAAGAGCCGCGTTTTTTTTTAAATTATGCTTTTAATGCGCATCACGTCGGTCATTTTTTTTATCGCAGGCGCCTTTGAAAATTATCAGTTGCATAAAAAAAGAAAAATGATGACACCGCGTGTCTGCGATATTCTTATCGCGTAACCTTGTCGCTCGCGACGAGGAACAGAATAAAGTTGTGTCACGCGTTACATAGTACAACTTATGCCGTGCAAAAAGTTTCCACGTATTTTGTATTTCTTTTGCAAATTTACCCGTGAAGGAAATAATTAAATTTCTTTTACGTCGTCTCAAATCAAAGGATCCGTCGAAACCAGAAAATTGAGGTAAGAGGAGAACTTAAAAACTTAATGACTTTATAAGCACGCGGAATATCTCCGGCGCTAGCAGATTGAAATCCATCGGCGTTTCTCTTGAAATCCGTCGTGAAATTGAGGCGCAAACTAGAAGCTCGTAATCGTCGAAATTCGTCGAAGACCCGGGAAATTGTTAGACGACGATCCACCGGTAATTTAAGAGTGGCTTCACCCCGCCGTCTCGCATCTGTTACGTAATGACGATCCTCGTCTCGCATTCTGACGCAATTGTCAGCAAGAAACGAGCTACGTACACTCGGTTGAGTACACAAGCACCGAGGTGTACACACGCGCGCAAGTGTATATATATTTCGGTCTCTCGAACGAGATCTTAATCGAGAGTCATGGCTCGTTGCGCCGGAGGTAAACTCGAAGATGTCGAAACTAGACGACGAAGATCGCGGCGAAGATGGGAGAGGAGGGATAGAAGGATGCCGACGCAATTCGCGGCAATGATTTATTTACCCGGGTAGGTAGGGTAATGAACTGATGGAAACTTGTTAATCCGGAAGCGCTCCTTGCCCTCGTGTTTGCTTGCGACCGGTAAAAGTTGGTCGAGTCGTGAATCGAATCGCGCGACGAATTTTCTCAATTAAATCGCCTCTATATACCTATATATCTATATACCGATGAAAATTATTGCATGAATTTTATATACATAATTGCATGCATACACACAATGTAAATATAAATGTTGAAATGAGAGATGGATGTTACTATTGGAGAGTTAATTGCAGACGATGCGCAGCATGCCGGTGTCGACGAGACGTGTGTATCTCTCGCATCTGGCTGTTTGGCCAACAAACGATACACGAGAAATGTTTTTCGTTGTTGCTTTAGTCGTGCAAACAAGCTCTTTCCCTTCTCCATCGCGCGAAGACCTTGTTGGTCGTGTCGGGATTCTATTTGCCCGTCGGCTACAAATCACCCGAGTTTTCGATCCTTGCTAATCCTTCGGTTCCGAGGGTGAGGTATCGACGAAAGGGATTTTCGTCTCCGGACCGGACTGCCCTGAGCTTTCACTTCTCGTTGTGGATCTCCCGCTAAAGTATCTTTCTTCTTTCCCCGTTTTCCTATACGTCCTTGCGTTTGCGCTCGGACGTAATAAGTTAAGTAAACCCGGCGATAAATTTTTGGAACAGAAACATCGGGAGGTCGTCATATCGATTCCCTGGCGATTATTTTCGATCATTACCGATACTCTTCTCGAATCGATCGATTATTAACTTAATAGTTGAATAATTTGATGATCCAGATTTTTCAATAATTTCTCCAAATGTCAAAGACTTTAAAGCCATATTTTAAAATGTTTCTCAACATGGAGATTCGCAATCTCGAGTTTCTTGAAACAATAAGTCGATCAGGGAAGCGTTGGGAGGAAAGGTAAGAAAGACTGGTGAGAGTGTCCAGGAACGTAATCGGCCTGCTGGGAGCCAGAAGAGGCCGAAATGGAAATCGCGACGACGTACGACGGTAACTCTCGCGTAGACGAAACCAGCGGAAATGGAGAATCGACCGGTGAAGATCGACCGCGAACAAGGGGAAGAGGGGTCTCTCTCACTCTCTCTCTCTCTCCTCTATCTCTATACCCGTCGAATCCCTGCTGCCTTCGTCCTTCCTCGCACGGTTAAATCCCATCGGAAACTCCAAGTACTCTTCGTGCAGACCGCGGATGGCCGGTCGCTCGGGGCTCTAAATAAATAAAGAGTGACTCGCGAGACGAGCAGAATGGTGGATTCGGCGGATCCGACAAGGATAGCGAGGGAGGGAGGATGAGGGGGCGATAGTCGAACAGAGAGAGGGCTAGCAGGAGAGGCAGGGGGGATGGTCGGAAGAATGGCAGATCGAGAGGGACCGAGCCGCGCCGTGGGAGCCATGCATCAACCCCTATTACCCGCGACAGCCTAACTATTGGCTTCCTGCTGGCTGTAACTGAAATCTACAGGAAACCCCCTTCCCCCGGCATTTACTTCACCCCCCCTCCCTCGACGTTGGGATTAGGCAGATTTCGCGAATCCGCAGTTATGGATGCGAGAAAAAGAGATTGATTCCTGCGATACGCACTTATTCGAGTGTTTAGGGTTGAAAAATACTTCATTTTAATAAGATAATCTAGAGACACATCTCGATATATAAAATCTGACGTGAAAAAATTATAATTTTGAATTAATCGTTTAATATTTTAATATTTCACAAATTGAAAAGGAAGACATATCTTAACTTTTTATTTTGCACATATAAAAGAATAGAGAGATTATAAAACAAACATTTCAAAATAAATTCGCTTGATACTCGTTATAATAACTGTTCTTTTCTCATCACAAAATTGCATAAAAATTTTCCGGCTAAATTTTTCATATATTATATAATGCTCAAATAATACATGTATATGATACACACACATAATAATAAATGATATATAATATGCATGATAATATTTGAAAATATAATTTTTGAAATTGAATCAAAAATGTTCTTATATTAATAAATAAAACTAAATATGCAAATTTTTGTAGAAAGTTTAGTTCTGCATACATAAGAATATGTCATACAATATTTTTGTGGAAACTTTTGACATTCTCCGTAATGTTGTAACCAATTTTATTCATTTATATCACGATGATAAAAGAGTTTCACAGTTATTAGCATTCGAAGATTTCAGCTTTTATATTATAAATTATAAATTAATGCTGTTATATTATAAAATTATAGAGAGAGATTTTCTTACGAAATCATCTTACGTGTTGAAATGTACTCACGCTTTATACACGAATTATAAAAAACTTTAATATGTTTTATCTCTCCTCTTTATATTAACATCTTCATCTTTCAAAGGACTGCGAGTCCGTAAATATCTCTGTATTTACGTCATTACGATCCATCCGTCATCGTCGCTCCATTTTATCTATCCTGCTATCGTGAAAACTTGCCTGTCACGATTGCGAAACCGTGACGACTGACCCCCCTCGAAGAGGAGGGGAAGGGAAAGGGTGGCTACGCGCGCGACGAGATAAAGAGCGATTCGCTGCCGTAA
This sequence comes from Prenolepis imparis, assembly GCF_030444845.1. Taxonomy (NCBI): domain Eukaryota; kingdom Metazoa; phylum Arthropoda; class Insecta; order Hymenoptera; family Formicidae; genus Prenolepis; species Prenolepis imparis. The sequence goes on from NW_028141165.1 coordinate 2,611,760, forward strand.
GAGTTTTCCGCCGCATCGCGTGACTTCCGGCGGATAAAATCGGTTCCGTCGAGAAATCCGCCGGAAAACCGTTGGTTTTTGATCGTCGGGGGATGATTAGGCGGCTAACTAGGGCCGCCGTCGCGTGTAAAATATCTCTAGCTGACCGGTCCCACTTTTTCTCGACAAAGCGTAAAACGCTTGCGATCGCTATTTAATATCGAACAACATATTTATTTTAAATATCGTCGTTCTCGGGCTCTCTCCGCGTTTGCGCGAAACACGAGAACCCTCCCCCTTGATACGGTGGTTTATGAATTGTCCATTTTGGGAAAGCATATGATTACGTGTGTTATGGTTAACGAGCCCGCCGCATTATTGCTCATCGTATCGCTTTTCCGTCGTCGCATTGAAATGTTTATCTGACTGGCGCTCGTTAGCGCGAATATCGAATCTCTATCTGCAAATTTGCATTCGGTGGATCTAGAGCTGGCGCGTAATGCCCGATTAATATCGGAATCGCGAATTTGTTAACGAGCATCAATGCGTTTGGCTACCTGATACCGGTTTCACTCCAGACATCCGAGAAAATTCTAAAGAAAAGGCGAATTGTATTATTAAATTAAAGTTTAATTGATTGCAAGAAAGATACATTTTATTATACATATATTATATATATATATATATATATTTTTTTTTTTTTATTATATGTATCTATCAACTGTGCGATTTTATTCAATATATTCGGTCAAACGACGAGAGACGACATTTCGTTAATAAAGCGAGCGAAAGGATTTTACACACTTGCAGCGAAAATTCGTTTTGCCTTTTTTTCATTTCTATATTACACTTCTATCGCGTAATCGCGATTCCGCAAACTCGTCATGATGAGTCTCTCTTCTCGGTTGATTTTTCGCGTACAGATTCGTCGATTACAGCGCAGGCAAATGTGATCGGCGAGAAAGGAGCGATCGGGTAATTCGAATGGATATTTTCCGAAAGCGAAACGAGCGAATTCTCCTGGGGAGAGAAGGGCAAAAGTTTCCCCCGAGCGAAAAAGGGATATACCGACTTTTTTCTCCTCGCGTTCGATAATTTCAGATGGACGCGTATGGACGATAGTTATCGGTTCGCAATCTACGATGCATAATTTCGTTTGGATGAATCATTATTGCGGTCATCCGCGAAACGGTGCGCCAAATTCGTTTACGTGGCAGCTATCCCGCCCTGTTAAATTACGGCGGATGATTGATGCCGAGCGATGCGGACGATTGACGGAAAGATTGAGTGCAAGAAATCGTAATGGATTATTATCGGGAGCGATTTATCGCGCGTCTATGAAAATCCAACTCATAATCGACTCTTCGTAATCGAGTCTTCGAAAATGCGCGGGTGACGAGACGATTTTTCAATATCGAATTATTCCGGGATCATCGCTCGGGTAGAAATGTAAACGTGTAATGACTTCTGCTGTCTCTATTATCGACTCACCTCTCTCTTTATTAACACACTGGACTTATTGGCCAAAAAAATGACACATTGTTTTCCACTCGCATTGGTAGATCAAAGTTATTATGTTATTAAACCCTTTGTCACATTTTCTCTCCAAAGAGAACCTGTTTTTTAGCACACCTGTTTTTTTTAATACGCGAAAGCTGTCTAAATAGAAGCGATAATACGATCCGCGGGTCGGTTATTCTTTGCTAAACTCGGAGGAGACTCGCTCGACGGTTTCCAGAAATAGTTGAAGGGTGCTCGGAGAGGGGGATGGAAGGGCATCAAATAGATTAAACGGCGAGTGCCGCAGCTGTCGCGCGGCATTCCGAGATTTTCGACTTGCCGATTTCGCGCAGGCAGAGATCCTCTTTGCGTTTCTCCCCCTCCGGGGGCCGGCGCGGCGGCGCCCGGGTTAATCCTTAACGTACGTCGCGATTTCGCGATCTGCATACTGCTTACTCCCCGAGTAATTTCGCCGGGGCTTACTTAGAGAAGGGCGCGGAGGCCCCGAAAGGAGGGAGGGCGCGAAACGGTTTGCCTGGCGTATTAAGTCGTCGGCACGGCGGGATTAACGATCGTTCTAAAGCTCCTCGCGATTTCCTTTTCGCACTTACTCCCGCGATGCGCGCCTGTGTGCGTTATTAGGACGTTATTAGCGCTATATTAGGGCAGGTTTGTAGCAATTCCCAGTCCCTATCGCGATACGCGGCCTCCTTCGTTCTGAGAACGATTAGGTTTTCCACTTTAGCTTCACGGCTACCGGAAATTTCACGCCAAACTTGGCACAATTAAGAGCTGAGAAACTTTGCTTTATAATAGAATATATGATGGAAATGCATAACGCTTTATGTATATTAATATTAACAAGCGTACATTATACTTTTCATAATTCCTTGGGACGTATAACTTATTTATTTATATAAATACATTTCAATTATATTTGTTATGCACTTTACAACACATTGTTTGTGAGATAATATCATATATATATATATATATATATATATATATATATATATATATGTGTGTGTTTCTCTTAAATATATCTTATATACGTTGTGTATGAAACACTTATCGAAGTAAACTAAGATTGTTTGCTCTCCTCTCCGTCTTTTCGCGTAGTTCTGATTAAAATAGTCCTAAGTATGTACACAAAATTACCGTCAACACGATGAAAAGTATAGAGATTGAACGCCGACTAATTAATTAATATATGATTAGATCACGTGTGTATATGATATTTCATTTGACGAGAAGTAATAATTGCGCATAAGTTGGGCTATTATATTAATTAATAAACATGTCATATGTATACTCTCTGTTTCTCTATCTCATATTATTATCTATATTACTCTGTATTTTTTATATATCAGTATCATTATCCATTTATATCTATATTATTTGTTGTTACACATAATGATATGAATAAGCTAATTGTACGAGAAAGTATCTAGCGGTAAACAGCAGATAATGATTTAATTTAGCAGATGACCTCATTAATTTTATCTCTATATATTATTACATATTATTCCTCCACTGAATAGAAATCTTTTGACGTTTGTTTGAATCAACAATACGTGTTATTGCATTAATACACAGCGTCGTCCGTGTATATAATTCTCGTATTATAATTTTTGTTACAGGTAAGCGCTGCCGCGGCCCCTTTGACATCGTTTTCTCCGGGACACAAAGCTTTTAGTAAGTTAATTAAACTTTCCACAAGGAGAAGAGGTGCGGCGGCCTTTCAGCCGCGCCGCTTTAATTTCGTTGACGTAATTAAAAATATGTATAAAACGCGCGGCGGGGACGACCGATAATGAACGTTAAAGCGATTGTGTGATGCGTGGTTTTAGTCGGGCAAGGATCAAAGCGAAATTAATCTGGGTAAACTTGCCGAAAATTGCGCGCGACATTCTGTCGCGTCGCTTGACGACTCTGTTTTTGGAAGATTTTCGTCCATCGCGATTGTTGAAAATTTCCCGACAAAATGGGAATTACTTCTCTCATGCGCAAAGTTAAACAATGATTACTAAATTTTTCACCATTTATCATAAGCCTATGGCGTATTGCGGTTTTTTTTTTTTTAAATGAAACTATGGCAAATAGTTGGAAACTCTATCTAAAATGCTTTATTTTTGTTTCATTGTTTCACCGCGCTTTGTATTTTATAACGTTTCAGTTTCTGTATTTGACGATAGGTATTTTAAATACGAAAGAGTGCAGTTTAAACGGAATGACATTTGAAAATATAACGTGTAGATAGAAAACAGTAGTGCTGTAGAGAGAGAGAAGCGCGCACGTTGGGTGGAGTTTATTAAAAATCACTGAAATAAACCTTCCCCTGCGACAAGTGCGCTCGAGAGAGGTACGACTTCTAATTTGAAATCTGCAAATATTTGCCAATTTGCTATATGTTTTTACATAACAATATGTTTTTACATAATTTTACATGACAAGCTTGATACTCCCGCGCCGCGAAGAGCGCACAAAGCGTCCTTTCTGAACGTTGCAAGCATTTACAATGACAAACACTCCAATTTTTAGTCTTTATAGTGGCGTTCCGCTGACGTCATCAACTATTTTTTTAAACGGAAGCATATCCGATGTGACGGAATATCCCGGAAGAATTTCTCCGTACCGGTTTATTAAAACGTAACTCCGTTGTTACACGTTTAAAAAATCATGAGCGTTCTTAGCATTTCGTATCTCTCTGCGACCAAATTAATGAATAAGTGTAAGGTATATCATTTTTCGTTCGAAAGCGATTGATGGTAAATTTTATATAAACGTTGACACGTTTCTCTTTCCCCCTCTTTAATCTATTCGTTTTCTCGGTTTGGCCCAATCTCTTGTGTCTCGATAGTTACAACCTTACTCGACAATCATGTTACCGCGTTTCACAGGCGGTTAGTGAAGTGCCCTCGTAAACGCGACCGATTCTGCCAAATCGTTCACACACGACTATCGATCGGGTTCGAGGTCTGGGTGTCTGCGAGTCTGAATTCGTCGATCGAACAATCGGCACCGAAGAATCCATCGAAACCCTTCACGGTAGGCAGAAGAACCTTCTGCCGTTCTGACGTCAAGGACGTCGAGATGGGAAGGAGGTGATTATGCTCGAATCCCTTTTCCCTCGTCTCTCGCCCTTTGTCTTTCTCCGAGATTCTCTCCCTTCGCGTCTCTCCTCTTCTTACTTTGTCTTCTTCCATCTCTCTCTTTTCGCGAAAACAGTAATCTCCGCGTCGAACAAACACTCGGAACTCCCGCTGAAGAAGAGCGCTCGTCGAACGAATGGCAATGCGCGACCCTCCCTCTCTTCACACTTATATCTTCCTTATTCTTCGCCGACTTGAGAATCAGCGATTCGCCCCTTCCTCCCTTCGCCTCACCCTCCTTCTCAACACTCGTTCCAGCTCGCTTCCCGACCCATTCTCGCGGATGCACTCACGAGACTTCTGTTTACGCGCGTTTCCCTCCGTTATTTGTCTCTGAAACTTTTTCATCTGCTCGACTCGCGGATGCTCGCTACGCGAAAGTTTCGGTTGTTTTAGCGGGCGCGGGCCTATTGCTATAACGGGCCGGACTGAGTGGAGGCAACCATTTGCGACGTCGGTGCTTTATCGCCATCCATTGAACTTCTTTAGTGTACTTTTCCCGGGGAGCGCTATCGTTAAGCGGGCGCGCACCACCGGTTGTAGCTATGACGGTGCACGTTAAAAGAAACGAGTTCGCTGATGCTTGAACCTTAAACTCCGGCTATTATGCTAATTACCTTTCGGCGAGTAGGACCCGCTCGAGTATTGCCGAGAACATTTCCGTCTACTACATCAATTTCGAAATATTTGTTTAGCGTTTGGAGCAATTAAAATCGAGATCATTCGGTGGAATGAAAATCAGCGATTAGATAAAACGTTAAGCCGCTTTTCACCGCGTTAATTGTGATATCTTGATACGTTTCGTTTATAGGGGAATATACATTTAACCACGATATACACATTATTTGAGAATTTAACTGCTGATGATTAATATGATAATTGAAATCATATCAAATTTTTGACAATTTTATATAAATGTATATCGGTGCGAGAGAATTTCAACATATGAGATTATAATATAATAAACAAATTCATATATTTCTTCAAAAATTGCTAACGATCCAAATTTGAAATTCACCGAGGTGTGTATTAATGCAATGTATCTGAAATCGCTCGGGCACTGCATCTTCTTAAATCTTCCTAACGTATAGCAGGTGGTCTCTCACGGAGAGAAACCAAGTAGAATCTTGGCTCGCTCGCACGGAAGATCTAGGATCCGTTCTGGCGCATAATAAATACAAGCTCTTCCCTCCCCTCGCATTCTCCCCAGGTCGGGGGAGGCCTGTTTCGCGACGGCGGGGTGGAAAGCTTAAGAGAGCGGTTTCGGGATCGCGGTGGCGCCTCTCACTCAGATGGACGCGTCCGCGCGTGGCGGAATCGGCCGGGGGCAGCGTGTCGGGGATGTCGGAAGGGCTCGCGCGAGAGGAAGGTGGTAGTTCTCCGGTGAAGGCGTGGAGAAGGCGACAAGGGACGAACAGGTCAGAGAAAGAGAGAGAGAGAAGAAGGGGTAGAGGAGACTCGCGAGAACTCTACTGCCGCCACCGCTGCCTCCGCTGCGCAGACTCGACGGAATTCGTGCGAACTCGCGTCCTCTCGGTGTATTCTTGCACCCCATTGGTTCCACGTCACCGTTTGCACGGTGGGGATCGAGAAAGGCGCGTATACGCTGTAATCCAACTCTGCGGCCGCAGCAACGGTGGAAGCGGCGGCGGTGGCGGTGGCGGCGGCAGCGGCAGCAGCAGCAGCACCAGCACCAGCACCAGCAGAAGCAGCAACAGCAGCAGCAGCGGCGACGGCGGTGGCGGCGGCGGCCACGGCGGCGGTGGTGGCGGCGCGGAAGCTTTCGCGGCGCCGCGCAGTACTCTGCGTTGATACCACTGCTT